>NC_133325.1:66529197-66600055 GCF_042186555.1 Aquarana catesbeiana | reverse complement strand
CAGGGAAACATAAGCAGGAGGAGATTCTAGTCCTCTGCTGCTGGTCACATGTTCCAAAAAAAAATAAAAAAAATTTAGGAGCCAGGGGCACCCATAGGGGACACCAGAAGAGGAGACTCAGGGCTGCTCTGTGCAAAACCATTACACAGAGCATGCGAGTAGAACGTGTTTGTTAATTGAAAAAAAAAATATCACTTTAAGATGGTAAAAAGAGGGCCAATCACCAATATGTACCTCCCCCCTGGCTGCACGTCTAAACAAACCCTAAGGAAATACATGTTTTGAGACTGAACCTAAAAAAGTTACATACATCAAGCAAACTTTAAAAAGGACAGCTATCCCCCTATTGGTACTTTTGATGTATTTATTTGGTTCCATGGTTGGTTCTGTAGTATTCTGTCATCAGACCGCACAGATAACAGCCGCCAGCTGCCCAACCCGATAGATGAATGTCGGGTCTGAAATGATCTCAAAAGGGTTACACCACATCCTGAGCCGACCATAGTGGTGCACGCTGATCACACCACAAAACTGTTTATTTATTTTTTTTGGAATAAAGGTTTATTCGATGAAAAGTAGAATACATAAGCATGAAGGATGCAGAAGCCAAATTCAGGTGTAAAAAAAAAAGAAAGAAGGGTCATATAGGGAATAGTCTGAGGGTCGCACAGGACTACAACCCTGGGGGTGGTGAACCTCAGTGCAGTGGAGAGAAGGCACCGGGAGCTAATGCTGGCTATACATTAGTGGAATTTTGTTCAAAATGTCTCGTTTTAAGAAAGTTCGTTTGATTTTCTAATCCTTAGTGGGAGAGAGAGAAAGAGAGAGAAAGAGAGAGAAAGAGAGAGAAAGAGAGAGAAAGAGAGAGAAAGAGAGAGAAAGAGAGAGAAAGAGAGAGAAAGAGAGAGAAAGAGAGAGAAAGAGAGAGAAAGAGAGAGAAAGAGAGAGAAAGAGAGAGAAAGAGAGAGAAAGAGAGAGAAAGAGAGAGAAAGAGAGAGAAAGAGAGAGAAAGAGAGAGAAAGAGAGAGAAAGAGAGAGAAAGAGAGAGAAAGAGAGAGAAAGAGAGAGAAAGAGAGAGAAAGAGAGAGAAAGAGAGAGAAAGAGAGAGAAAGAGAGAGAAAGAGAGAGAAAGAGAGATTAAAACTGCATGGCTAAGCTGCGGTTTTACCACCCCTCTAAATTATCCTCCTTAATATACATATGTCATGGCTCTTTGCACAAGTGCAGGACTACGCTGCTGAATTGTATTTGAGGATGTCAGCGTGCCACCGCCAGCTGAAAGGCCAGAGAGAAGAGGCTTAGGGGGATAGGTGGCACTGCATGGAGGAATCCTGCCAGAGAGGAGTAGGCAGGTATTAGACCTCATGCACAGGATTGCTATCCTAGGTCACTGAACAAGCATGTGGTCAGTGAAGTAAGAAGCTGATCTACACACTGCTTCTGGCTCCATATCTCAGACAAAAATGAAGACATAGGTCAGTATGACAGCCAAGACTGAACACTGCAGAAATCACTGAGCTAGCATGCAGCAAGTGAAGTCGGATCTACCTACTGAAGCCAAAGGATCAAAATGATGCAGAAGAAGAAGATGACAGCAGAAGCCCAAGACCTTCTTTGCCATACACAGCCACTTCACACCAAACCAGGCAAAATCTGAGTAATGGGCACCCCCTCAGCACCACCCAGCTTGGCAAAAATAGACTGTTTAATTGACAAGGCATTGGGTGGCAAATCATCAACCAGTGACTGTTGGGGTATTCTGACAGTGGCAGCAACTGACTGGTAGAATACAAGAGCCAACAGGGAGCGATTCCTCCATCTGAGCTATAAGGGCTCATTCACATGTGCTGCTACACTGCAGACCCATGGAAAAGTGATCCTCTGCTGTGGATTGTCTTTCAGAGGTGTTTGACAGGAGTCCATCTCGGAGTGAACAAAGAGAGGGTGGCTACATTTCTACATACAGTAGGACCATAGAGAACCAACGTAGCAACCCTCTAAACGGGAAGTCAGATCCCAACAAAATAAAAGGAATGTGGAGCTTTGGAGGAGGGTGGGAGAAATAGAAGGTTTAGACCCCTTTCACACTGCCGGCACCCGGGCGTCAGTGGTAAATTGGCGCTATTTTTAGCGGCACTATTTGGCTGCTAGCGGGGCGGTTTTAACCCCCGCTAGCAGCCGAAAAGGGGTTAAATCCCCTCGCAAAACGCTGCCGCAGCGGCGTTTTGCCAGCGCTATGACAGCGCTTTCCCACTGATTTCAATGGGAAGGAGCGGTGAGTTCACTGCTCCAAAAGAAGCTGCTGGCAGGACTTTTTCCTGACGCCCTGCCAGCGCACCGCTCCAGTGTGAAAGCCCCGAGGGCTTTCACACTGGAGCGGTGCGCTGGCAGGATGGTAAAAAAAAGTCCTGCTAGCAGCATCTTTGGAGCGGTGTGTATACCGCTCCTGCCCATTGCAATCAATGGGCAGCGCGGCTATACCGCCGGCAAAGCGCTGCTGCAGCAGCGATTTGGGAGTGGGTTTAACCCTTTCTCAGCCGCTAGTGTGGGGGGGGGTTAAAGTGCAGCGAAATTTATGGTAAAGCGCCGCGATATCAATTGGATTGATTAGGTGTGTCATTCTATTACAAAGTTCTGGTAAAGACATTGAACTGACTGATGTTGAAAGGAGGCTACCGGAAAATTGTTGGCCAATCAGTTGTAGCCTTGGTTCGGTATCTTGACAGCCGGTGGGGTTGTCATCCGCAGTGGGAGAGATTTGTTCAAATGTATGTGGATGGAGGAATTTGTTCCTTTTTTTCAATTTGGTATGCAGACCAAGTAAAATAAAAAAAAAAAAAAAAAAAAACAGTGATCAGAGTTCGGCCAGCTTCTTCTACATTGCTGGATCAGAGGCAATTATGGAAACCACAACCTGCGCCCAGCAATTTAGAAAAGCTGCAACCAGAGTTCACTCACATCACCCCGTACAGAAGACACATGGATGGCTTCCTTCCATGCCATTCATTGTGTACAGTTGTGGTGCTAGCTGTAATCATATGGTGCCGACAGGGCCAATCACAGCCCATCTGTACCATGTGATTAGCTGTGGCCAATCACAGCAATACTCACCGAATGCGTTTCATTCAGTTAAAATGGTTGCTTATAGCGATGACATTCACGGGTATAAGCAACAATAACGCGAGAATAAAATCAATAAAAATCATGACCACTTCCCAGAGTAGTACAATGTTACTCTGGTAACACTGTATTGTTCTGGTCACAGTGTGTAAAAAATTAAAAAACACCTTTTTTTTTTTTTTTTTTTTTTTACATACCATCACCAGTAAGTGTCCCTGATCGTTATATGACGAAGCTGTACTGCACTGGTGACAGTATGTCATTATTTTTTTTTTATCATGTCATCATTTTCCAAAAGATGACAAAAAGTTACAACTTAAAAAAAAAAAAAAAAAAACACCTCACTATGTCTTTTTCAAATACCTTGGACTGTGTACTTTCCAAAACGGGGTCATTGGGGGGGGGGGCGGGGTAGGGGGTGGTATGTCTTGTCCTGCCATTTTTGAGCCTCAAGAAATGAGACAGACTGTCCGTACATCAGAAAAAATCAATTCTCAGGTATATCCCATAGTTTGTGGATTCCGGGAGGGGGGGGGGGGGGGGGGATTAGAGCAGACAGTGGTGACTGATAGTCACCAGCCCTCTGCTCAGGTAGCTGTGAGAACCGAGCGATCAGCAGCGTTTGATCGCTTGGTTCTCAGTCTTAGAGCTGGCGGGGGGACAGATGCAGCTCCCACCTAGGGAAGTACGATTCTGAAAAAAAAAAAATTAATCCCATACTTTGCTTTTAAATACCACCAAAAGAACGCTGTATATTTGTGTGAAAAATATGATAAAAATGTTGTTTGGTTACAGTGTTGCATGACCGTGCGATTGTCAAAGCGCTGAAAGCTGTCTTGGGCATGAAGGGGGTGAATGTACCCCGGTACTAAAGTAGGTAAATTAACCTTCAGTCATTTTTTTCAACTTTCCACCTATTAAATCTTCTGCCCTTCTTGCTTTAACTACGGACAGTAAAACTTTTTTTTCTGCCAGTAAATCCCTTATACAGCCCACTTCCTGTTTCTTGTCTGGTCATTAGCCTAGGCTTATGACATCATACACAGCTCTCTCAATCTCGTGAGAGTTTGCCAGGAAGGGAGGGGGGGATGATTCATAAGAGGGCCAATGAGTGCTGCAGGAGGTGGAGGTGTGTTTCTGCGTAAATCCAGAAAGTGAACAGGCAGCAGCTTTAGCTGCCCACAGTTAAAATGGCTGCGGCCAGACTCAGCGGAGAGAGATTTCTGCAGCATATTTGGAAAGTACAGAATCACAATACATATAAAAAATATGCAAAGTGGTTGGATGGAAGCTTCAGAATGGCAAAGATGTTTTTATTACAAAATGATGCAAGTAGACTGCAGCTCCTCTTTAAGTCAGCGTGCAGGCGAGCAGTAAAATTTCAGCTCAACCCCCTGGTTTTACCCCCGCCTGGCTGATCACGTGAATGAGCCCTAACAGCACGGGCTTCTTCTACTACGGTTTGATCAGAGGCAATTGGTTAAACCAAAAGTCAGCTCACAGCAAACCAGACGACTTGTAATCGGGGACTCACTCACACCACGCCGCACAGAAGACGCATGAGCGCCGACATGCGTTTTTATTTTCCCTGCAACGGCCACATCAAGAGTCAGACTACTTTTTAAATCTTCTAGATTGTAAGCTCTAATGATCAGAGCCCTCCGATTCCTCCTGAACTGAATTGTATTGTAACTGTACTGTCTGCCCTCATGTTGTAAAGAGATGCTCAAACTCTTGGCGCTATATAAATCCTGAATATAAATAATAAAAAAACAAAAAAAAAACAAAACGAACTTGGGCTGCATGAACATCTATTAATCTCAATGGGGCTGCCCTACGCTTGACAACTGGCAAAAAAAAAAAAAAAAAAGGGGGCCATGGGTTTGGTCACGTTAGTAAATTGTACAAGGGTGCTATTACTAGCGCCTACATTGACGCACGCCTACGCTATTCTTGAACGCACCAAGATCCCCCCCCCCCCCAGCACCATGCGTCTGTAAGCACTTTTTTTCTGTACGCGATTTTGCGTGCGTTCCTCCAAAACAGCCTGAAGCACATCACGCTGACGCACGCCTACGCTATTCCTGACCGCACACCAATGCACATTTTATTCCCCCCCCCAGGACCGTGTATCTGTAAGATGAGCGCAATTTTTTTTGTGCGTAATTTTGCATGCAATCCTCCAAAACAGCCTGGAGCATGCCGCGTTGACAAACGCCTATGCTATTCCAATGCACAAGAACCTTTTTTCTTTTTTTGTTTTTTTTGTTTTGTTTTTTTTTGCGCCCAACCTGTGCCAATCAGCGCACAGGGCGTGAGCGAGTCGTTTATAACGTCCATGTACAGAGGATCTGATAGGAAGATTATACAGAATGATAAAAAAAAAAAAGTTAAGGAAGAGCCCTGCAGGCTACCAAATCCTATCAGCCAATCAGAGCCCAGCAAAGTTCTCCTTAAACTTCTCCTATGTAGGATATAGTGAGGGGGAGGGGAGGGTGTGCTGAGTGTCACTCCTAATAACTTTCCCCGAACTACACCGGACCCAACACACCGTTCCTGTCCGATCCTCCTCCTCCTCTCTCTACCGACCCAACACCGATCACATGCCACGATCCCCGCAGTCTGTGTGCACACATGGCTGCAATGTATCAGCATTACCTCCCACAGCTCCGTCCGTCCCCGGCTGGATGGCTCCCCTCCTCCTTCTCCTGCACTCAGCTCGGTGCCAGCCTGCAGCCCGTGAGCTGATCCTCCGCAGACTACAACTCCCAGCAGGCACAGCGCGCTGTTCAAAGTGTTTCAACTTTATTCATGGCACACAAGCCAGGGCTGACGTGGCTGAGTTAGGGGAGGCCCCGCCCACTTTTACTCATTCCTGCAGGTTAACCTGTTGTGTGCTCACTGGACACTCAGCACGGAGCATTGTACAGAATGGACAGTCACCACCATTACTTATACATCTCATTCACCTCATAGGAAACGTTATAATAAAAAACCTCACATTCAACTCTCACATGATTACCCCCCTTCAGCAGCTGAAGGCCTCATTCACATATTACAGAGCGGGAACAAGCGTCCCTCATACACCGTTTTCAAAGCGCAATTCTCATGCGGGTTTTTGCGCATTGCATAGGGGCAGCCCCATAGGTGTGCGCAGCCAATGACATTAGGTTGTGCACCCCAAAGCTCAAACACACATCGCAGTGGCGGCCTGTCCATTAGCACCGCCCCCTTTCTTCTCGACACTCCCCTATATCTATAATGGATTCATCATTCATGCACAGCGTGAATCTATCCATGGCCACCCCCTATTCAGGCGTCCGGACCCTTTCAGGACGCCGGGCGCCTGAATTACAGCGGCGGGGGTGTTTTTTTTTAAGCACCTGATTACAGCCATAGGCTCTAATAGGCTTCAAAATAGGGTGGCTTGTGGTGTAGACGAGCATTGCGCCAGGAGCCCACCCAAGTGTTACAACTGTGAATGAATTTTGGTGTCAGTAGCCCCCTCCTCCCTCCCCACTGGCCACTATTGCACACGTGCGACACACACACACACACACACACACACACACACACACACACACACACACACACACACACACACACACACACACACACACACACACACACACACACACACACACACACACACACACACACACACACACACACACACACACACTGTATTTTCAAAAGTATTGGGACGCCTGCCTTTAGGCTGCTTTCAAAGTTGTGCGTTTTTGCCACAATTTTGTACAGGTCACCAATGTAAAAAGCAGAAAACCGCCTGTAATCTGCCCCAAAGAGACTTGTGTTCTTTTTTGAGCTTAGGGTGTTTTTCAGGCGTTTTGCTTCAGGTGACAAAACGCTGAGCTGTGAACAGGTCTCATTTGAAATTAGTGGGGTTTTGCTTGTTGGGCGTTTTTCAGGCGTTTTTTTTTTTTTTAGCTGAAAACGCTCAGGTGTGAATACAGCCTTACACGTACATGAACTTTAATGACATCCCAGTCTTAGTCTGTAGGGTTCAATATTGAGTTGGCCCACCCTTTGCAGCTATAACATCTTCTGGGAAGGATGTCCACAAGGTTTAGGAGTGTGTCTATGGGAATGTTTGACCATTCTTCCAGAAGAGCATTTGTGAGGTTGGACAAGAAGGCCTGGCTGATAGTCTCCACTCTAATTCATCCCAAAGGTGTTGTATCGGGTTGAGGTCAGGACTCTGTGCAGGCCAGTAAAGTTCCTCCACCCCAAACTCGCTCATCCATGTCTTTATGGACCTTGCTTTGTGCACTGGTCCAAATCTTTTGGTGGAGGGGGGATTATGGTGTGGGGTTGTTTTTCAGGGGTTGTTCTTGGCCCCTTAGTTTCATTGAAGGAACTCTTAAGACGTCAGAATAACAAGACATTTTGGACAATTTCATGCTCCCAACTTTGTGGGAACAGTTTGGGGATGGCCCCTTCCTGTTCCAACATGACTGTTCACCAGTACACAAAGCAAGGTCCATAAAGACATGACTTATCAAGGATGGTGGAAAATGAACTTCAAGTGCAAATATTCACATTATAACCAAAACATAGAAAATTAAGTGTAACAATCTAAAAAATAAAAATTCCAAAGTGCTATAATGGTGTGATCCTCCCAACTAAAAAGTTGTTGCACTTGAAGTTCATTTGTATTGCAATTATCTGTAGAGGGGTTTCCACCATCCCTGCTAAGTGTAAAAAAAATGTATGTCTTATTCTCATTTTGATGTGTATTACATGTGAAATCACATATCACTGGAATTATTACACTTGAAGTTAATCTGTATGGCAAATATCTATAGGAGGGGTT
The DNA here is from genome assembly GCF_042186555.1 of Aquarana catesbeiana. Classification (NCBI taxonomy): domain Eukaryota; kingdom Metazoa; phylum Chordata; class Amphibia; order Anura; family Ranidae; genus Aquarana; species Aquarana catesbeiana. The sequence goes on along the minus strand of NC_133325.1, from coordinate 66,592,101 downwards.
TCCACCATCCCTGATAAGTTTCATTTTTTATGTCTTTTTTCAGTTTGATGTGTATTAGATGTGACATTACATATCATAGAGACCGGTATTGTGCTAATATTGAAGTTTATTGAGATTTCCATAGATTAGAGGGTTCCACAATTATTGTTAAGTTATTGATTAGTAAGTTAGCTCTGCACTTTTCTTTGTGGTGTGGGAACACATAACAGTGTTTAGCGGCAGGCCTTTTACTGACACTTTATTATTATACCTCCAGTCCCCCATGGACAATGTGCCTGTCTGCTGAGCTCACCTCCCCATCCCTGCACTCAGTGCACTGATGGGCGCTGATTGTCAGCACTGATTGGTGCCACTGATTGTCAGCACTGATGGCCACTAATTGGTGGCACTGGTTGGCAGCACTGATGGACACTGATAGGCACTGCTTGGTGGCACTGATAGGCAGCAATGACTGGCACTGATTGGCAGCACTGATGGGCACTAATAGGCAGTGCTTATGGCACTGATAGGCAGCGCTGATGGGCACTGATAGGTGGCACTGATTTGAAGCACCAATGGGCACTGATAGGTGGCATTAGTTGGCACTTATATGCAGCATTGATGGGCACTGATAGGTGGAATTGATGAGCACTAATTGTCAGCACTGATAGATGACACTGATGGACATTTATAGGCAGCACAGATTGGAAACACAGATGAGCACTGATAGGTGGCATTGGTTGGCACTGATGGGAACTGATTGGCACTGATAGGCACTGAGAGAGCAGAGGGGGAGTTTCACATTGAGCAGATAGTAAGGCTTGCAAGAGCCGCTCAGTGTGTGAAGCTGTCAGCTAATGTAACTGCCATTCACTCAAACGGACTGTCCTATGTATTATTATACTATGTAACTATGGGGTCAATTCACTTATGCCGCGTACACACGATCAGAATTTCGGCCAGCAAAAGACCGATGAGATTTTTTCGTTGGAAAATGCGACCGTGTGTATGCTCCATCGGACTTTTGCTCGCCGAATTCCAGCCAGCAAAAAATTGAGAGCATGTTCTTAATTTTTTGGTCGGGAAAAGTTCCTATCTGAAAATGCGATCATCTGTGGCATGTCTGTGGCAATTCCGACGTGCAAAATTCCTACACATGCTCGGAAACAATTCGACGCATGCTCCGAAGCATTGAACTTCATTTTCTCGGCTCGTCTTAGTGTTGTACGTCACCGCGTTCTTGCCGGTCGTCATTTCAGCGAACTTTTGCGTGACCGTGTGTATGCACAGCAAACTTGAGCGGAATCCCGTTGGAAAAGCCATCATATCTTTTTCCGACGAGAAATCCGATCGTGTGTACGCGGCATTAGAGTTAAATGACGGCTCTTACAGTGCGGTAAAATACTGCATGTGGTAATAATTGTGCAAGTGTTCAATTCATTAAGAATTTTCTGTCAAATGCCGAATGCGGTATCTGTTCGAGCCATCGGTAATTGCCGCATTATCTGACGTGGTAACTCACCGTATTGTGCTGGTTGCTAAGAAATGGGCCAGAAAGCCAGCCGCCACGTCCTTAACTGCTTGCCGACCAGCCGCCGCAGTTTTACTGCGGCAGAATGGCACGGGCAGGCAAAACGTCGCTCCTTCTGGTGGCCACTAGGGGCACGTGTGCCCACTGCTCGCCCCTGAAGGCGATGCGAGTGCCCGGCTGTCTCGATGACTGCCGGGCTCCCGCGATTGCTCGTAATACGGCGAGAACCGGGATCTCTGTGTATAAACACAGAGATCCCGCTTCTCTGAGGGGAGAAGAGACAGATCATCTGTTCATACAAAGTAGGGAACACAGTTAACCCCTTGATCGCCCCCTAGTGTTAACCCCTTCACTGCCAGTGACATTTTTGCAGTAATTAATGCATTTTTATAGCACCGATAGCTGTATAAATGCCAATGGTCCTAAAAATGTGTCAAAATTGGCAGATGTGTCCTCCATAATGTCGCAGTCCCGATAAATATCGCAGATCGCCGCCATTACTAGTAAAAAAAATAATAATAATAAAAATGCTATAAATCTATCCCCTATTTTGTAGACGCTATAACTTTTGCGCAAAACCAATCAATATACGCTTATTGTGATTTTTATTACCAAAAATATGTAGAATACGTATCGGCCTAAACTGAGAAAAAATTTGCTTTTTAACAAAAAAAAAAATTATAGCAAAAAGTACAAAATATTGTTTTTTTTTCAAAATTGTTGCACTTCTTATGTTTATAGCCAAAAAATAAAAACCGCAGAGATGATCAAATACCACCAAAAGAAAGCTCTATTTGTGGGGGAAAAAAAGGACGTAAATTTTGTTTGGGTACAACGTTGCACGACTGCGCAATTGTCAATTAAAGCGACGCAGTGCCCAATCGCAAAAAATGGCCCGGTCATTGAGCAGCCAAATCCTCCGGGGCTGAAGTGGTTAAAGCCAGAGCTGGACTGGGACACAAATGTGGCCCTGGAATTCAACCAGACCGGCCCACTTTAATTTTGAGTGTCCCTATCAGCACCCCCTTACATCAGAGTGTCCCCATCAGCACCCCCTTACATCAAAGTGTCCCCATCAGCACCCCCTTACATCATAGTGTCCCCCCCCTCTCCCATGTGTACTCACAGTTCTGAAGGCAGCTTCTCGTTCCTCTCTCAGTCATGTGATAAGTGACAAGTGATAAGTGACAAGTGATAAGGGGAGAGAGGAAGGGAAATCTGCCGGCTGTCTATCTCCCCCTGCAGGCTGGAGGGAGCAGAAAGCCTAATCATCTCTCCAGGAAGTCTAGGCAGCTGCTCCTTGGTGACAGGAGTGAAATCACGATCACTCACTGTCAGTGAGGAGCGGCTCCAGGACTGTGCCTGACTGGCCCACTGAGCCATCGGCCCATCGGGAAACTCCCGCTAGTCCCAATGGCCAGTACATGCCTGGTTAAAGCGGAGTTCCACCCAAAAATGGAACTTCCACTTTGAGTGACATGCGCAGAGCGTGCCTAGCTGTGAAGCCACAGCCTGGTGCCCACAGTAAGAATGCCGGCGCCGCGTAAAGGAGGGGGAGAGGAACGAGGCTTCCTATGCCCGCATTGCTGGACCCTGGAACAGGTGAGTGTCTGATTATTAAAAGTCAGCAGCTACACTTTTTGTAGCTGCTGACTTTTAAATTTTAATTTTTTCGGCAGAACTCCGCTTTAACAAAGGACGACTCATCCGTTGTCAGCGGATTCCCCGCTGACAACTGAATGTAGAAAAAAAGGCAGACAAAAAAAATGTTGTAAAAAAAAAAAAAAAAAAACTGCGTGGGCTCCCCACCCAATGCATTCCAGGCCCTTCTTGTCTGGTATAGATTTTAATGGGAACCCCACACCAAAAAATGTTGTGGGGCTCTTCCCCAAAATCCATACCAGACCCTTATAGGAGCATGCAGCTGGGCAGGACAGGAATGGGGGGGGGGGGGGGGGGGGGGGGGGGCCGGGGGGGTGGGGGGGGGGGGGGAGACGAGCAAGTAGCCCTTTATTTTGGAAAATTAATAAAAACATGGTTGTAAAAGAGTTTACATGCAATGTACTGGAACAATTTATAAATAGTGCAACTGAAGGATTGATTTCTCAAACAACAACTAAACAAAACATGTTATTAAAAAATAATACAAACAACTTATTAATTAAGTTTTATTTATTAAAAATAATACAAACAACTTATTTACAAACAGCAAACATAAAAACCTATTTACACAAAACAGCTTAATAAAAACACAAAAATTTACACTCAATTCTTTCCCTCTGTCTCTATGGTTTCTTCTTCCTCTTCTGTATTCTGTATATAGACCACTGTGCTCCCCACATATGCATAGGACAGGGTACTGTGGAAAAGGAAAGGATTTATTAGTGGATAGAACACAGGAGTTTCACCTTCAGCTACATCACAGACAGCCTGTCACTTCTACAATATTTATCAGTTTAGGACTTTCTGTCATAATTGATTTACGGGTTTCCCCCAAAAAGCCAATTTTTATCATCCGGTAGTTTTCTCCATAGAAGAGGTCAGCCTCATAGGTGGCTGAGAATTCAGTGTACAGTATAGGCAGGGCTGCTGTTAGAAATCACAGGCCCCATACAGCCTACCTGACGGGGTCCCCTTTCCCCTGCTGAAAGTGACTGAGATCATAGATTTATCGGCCCCTTTCTCTGTAGTCTCAGCTGCACAGATGAATGAATAGGAAGTGCTCCGAGGTTTCCTGCTCATTCACAAACTGAAGCATAGTAAACAGTTTTCTATGCTTCACTGATGAATGGACACAGGAGTGATTGTTACTGATCACTCACTGTTTTTATTCAGGAAAGGAAGGGGCCGGTAAATTACATTTAACTGCGGTGGCTAGACCTCAATCAGTTAACCACTTGCCGACCAGCCGCCTTCATTATACTGAAGCAGGTCGGCACAATCTCGCAAACCGTCGTACCTGTACGTCGGTCCCTTTAAGCGGGATAACAGGCACGTGCCCGCTGCACTGCGGGGGTGCCGATGCTCGTGACTGGCGAAAGTAAGTGGAATCCTCCCATCAGGATTGCAGACAGCAATAAAAATCCAACTGAGGCTGTAACCCTTTCCCCATTCTATCTGAAATCCACGAACTGTCTTGCTTGGTGTTCTGCTTTAATATCGTTAGATTTTTAACCACTTAAGGACCGGGCCTATTTTTCAAACTTGCTGTTTACAAGTTAACCGCTTGCCGACCAGCCGCTGCAGTAGTACTGCGGCAGCATGGCTCGGCTGCGCAAATCGATGTTATGTTACGTCGGTAACATAAACGGCCACTAGGGGGTGCGTGTGCGCCGCCGGAGGCGCGCGTGCCCCCCGCTTGCCCCCTGACCTGATGCAAGTGCCTGGCGATCTCGATCACCGACGGGCTCCTGCGATCGCTTGGGCCACACGGAGAACCGGGAGCTGTGTGTGTAAACACACAGTTTCCAGTTCTCTGAGGGTTGAACTGACAGATCGTCTGTTCATACAGAGTATAAATAGCGATCTGCTAGTTTCCCTGCACAGTCCCATCCCCCTTCAGTTAGAACACACTATAGGACACACATTAACCCCTTCCCCCTAGTGGTTAACCCGCTGTATTAATGCCAATGGTCCCAAAAATGTGTCAAAATTGTCCGATGTGTAAGCCATAATGTCGCAGTCACGATAAAAAAGAAAAAAAAAAAAAAAAGCTGATCGCCGCCATTACTAGTAAAAAAAAAAATTATTAATAAAATTGCCATAAAACTATCCCCTATTTTGTAGACGCTATAACTTTTGCGCAAACCAATCAATATACGCTTATTGTGATTTTTTTTTACCAAAAATATGTAGAACAATACATATCGGCCTAAATTGAGGGAAAAGAAAGTTTTTTTTTTTTTTTATATATATTTTTTGGGAATATTTATTATAGCAAAAAGTAAAAAATAATGCGTTTTTTTTTCAAAATTGACGCTTTTTTTTGTTTATAGCGCAAAAAATAAAAACCGCAGAGGTGATCAAATACCACCAAAAGAAAGCTCTATTTGTGGGAAAAAAAGGACATCCATTTTGTTTAGGAGCCACGTCGCACAACCGCACAATTGTCAGTTAAAGCGACACAGTGCTGAATCGCAAAAAGTGCTCTGGTCTTTGGCCAGCCAAATGGGCTTAAGCGGTCAAAATCAGTTTTTATTATTTACTTAGAACCCCAAACACTTTTTTTTCTAACACCATAGAGGATAAAATGGTGGTCGTTGCAATACTTTGTCACACCGTATTTGCGCAGCGGTCTTACAAGCGCACTTTTTTTGGTAAAAATTATTTTTTTGAATGGAAAAATACGACAACAGCAAAGTTAGCCCAATTTTTTTTAATATTGTGAAAGATGATGTTAAGCCAAGTAAATTGATACCCAACATGTCATGGTTCAAAATTGCACCCACTCATTGAATGGCGACAAGCTTTTACCCTTAAAAATCTCCATTGGCGACGTTTAATTTTTTTTTACAGGTTGCATGTTTTGAGTTACAGAGGAGGTCTAGGGCTAGAATTATTGCTCTCGCTCTAATGATCGTGGCGATACCTCACATGTATGATTTGAGCACCAATTTTCATATGCGGGCGCTACTCATGTATGTGTTCGCTTCTGAACGCAAGCTCGGCGGGACGGGGCGCGTCAAATTATTATCATTTTACCTTTTCTTTTTACACTGTTCTTAACCACTTGCCGACCGCCTAACGACTATATACATCAACACAATGGCACGGGCAGGCAAAATCACGTACCTGGTAAGTGATTGCCTTCCCGCGGGCGGGGGGTCCGATCAGACCCCACCCCCCCGGTGCCAGCGGCGGTCGGCTTTGGTCTGGGAGCATTGAGAGATGAGGGGGAGGCCATCCGATCGTGGCCCCCCCCTCGCGATCGCTCCCAGCCAATGAGAAACATCCCCTGCCTCTGTGTAGTACACAGAGGCAGAGGATGTGATGTCATCTCTCCTTGGCTCGGCAGTTTCCGTTCCGGCACCGAGGAGAGAAGACATGTGAGTGAGTGCACAACAAACACACACACACACACACACACACACACAGTAGAACATGCCAGGCACACTTTACACCCCAGATCCCCCCCCATCGCCCCCCATTCACCCCTCCCCCCTGTCACACTGACACCAAGCAGTTTTTTTTTTTCTGATTACTGCATGGTGTCAGTTTGTGACAGTTAGAAGTGGTAGGGCAGTTAGTATTAGCCCCTTGTAGGTCTAGGGTACCCCCCTAACCCCCCTAATAAAGTTTTAACCCCTTGATCACCCCGTCACCAGTGTCGCTAAGCGATCATTTTTCTGATCGCTGTATTAGTGTCGCTGGTGACGCTAGTTAGGGACGTAAATATTTAGGTTCGCCGTTTTATAGCGACAGGGACCCCCATATACTATCTAATAAATGTTTTAACCCCTTGATTTCCCCCTAGTTAAACCTTTCACCACTGATCACCGTATAACTGTTATGGGTGACGCTGGTTAGTTCGTTTATTTTTTATAGTGTCAGGGCACCCGCCGTTTATTACCGAATAAAGGTTTAGCCCCCTGATCGCCCGGCGGTGATATGCGTTGCCCCAGGCAGCGTCAGATTAGCGCCAGTACCGCTAACACCCACGCACGCAGCATACGCCTCCCTTAGTGGTATAGTATCTGAACGGATCAATATCTGATCCAATCAGATCTATACTAGTGTCCCCAGCAGTTTAGGGTTCCCAAAAACGCAGTGTTAGTGGGATCAGCCCAGATACCTGCTAGCACCTGCGTTTTGCCCCTCCGCCCGGCCCAGCCCACCCAAGTGCAGTATCGATCGATCACTATCACTTACAAAACACTAAACGCATAACTGCAGCGTTCGCAGAGTCAGGCCTGATCCCTGCGATCGCTAACAGTTTTTTTGTTAGCGTTTTGTTGAACTGGCAAGCGCCAGCGGCCTAGTACACCCCGGTCGTAGTCAAACCAGCACTGCAGTAACACTTGGTGATGTGGCGAGTCCCATAAGTGCAGTTCAAGCTGGTGAGGTGGCAAGCACAAGTAGTGTCGCGCTGCCACCAAGAAGACAAACACAGGCCCGTCGTGCCCATAGTGCCCTTCCTGCTGCATTCGCCAATCCTAATTGGGAACCCACCACTTCTGCAGCACCCGTACTTCCCCCATTCACATTCCCAACCAAATGCAGTCGGCTGCATGAGAGGCATTTTCTTTATATCCTCCCGAGTACCCCTACCCAACGAACCCCCCCCAAAAAGATGTCGTGTCTGCAGAAAGCGCGGATATAGGCGTGACACCCGCTATTATTGTCCCTCCTGTCCTGACAATCCTGGTCTTTGCATTGGTAAATGTTTTGAACGCTACCATTCACTAGTTGAGTATTAGCGTAGGGTACAGCATTGCACAGACTAGGCACACTTTCACAGGGTCTCCCAAGATGCCATCGCATTTTGAGAGACCCGAACCTGGAACCAGTTACAGTTATAAAAGTTACAGTTACAAAAAAAAAGTGTGTAAAAAAAAAAAAAAACACATACAAAAATATAAAATAAAAAAAAAATAGTTGTCGTTTTATTGTTCTCTCTCTCTCTATTCTCTCTCTCTATTGTTCTGCTCTTTTTTACTGTATTCTATTCTGCAATGTTTTATTGTTATTATGTTTTATCATGTTTGCTTTTCAGATATGCAATTTTTTATACTTTACCGTTTACTGTGTTTTATTGTTAACCATTTTTTTGTCTTCAGGTACGCCATTCACGACTTTTGAGTGGTTATACCAGAATGATGCCTGCAGGTTTAGGTATCATCTTGGTATCATTCTTTTCAGCCAGCGGTTGGCTTTCATGTAAAAGCAATCCCAGCGGCTAATTAGCCTTTAGACTGCTTTTACAAGCAGTGGGAGGGAATGCCCCCCCCCCCCCCACCGTCTTCTGTGTTTTTCTCTGGCTCTCCTGTCTCAATAGGGAACCTGAGAATGCAGCCGGTGATTCAGCCAGCTGACCATAGAGCTGTTCAGAGACCAGAGTGGCTCCAAACATCTCTATGGCCTAAGAAACCGGAAACTACGAGCATTTTATGACTTAGATTTTTCCGGATGTAAATAGGGCCATTGGGAAATTGGGGAAGCATTTTATCACACCGATCTTGGTGTGGTCAGATGCTTTGAGGGCAGAGAAGAAATCTAGGGTCTAATAGACCCCAATTTTTTCAAAAAAAGAGTACCTGTCACTACCTATTGCTATCATAGGGGATATTTACATTCCCTGAGATAATAAAAATGAAAAATAAAAAACAGTTTAAAAATAAGATAAGCGCAAAAAAAAAAAAAAAAAAAAAAAAAAAAACACCCCTGTTCCCCCCTGCTCTCGCGCTGAGGCGAACGCAAGCATTGGTCTGGCGTTAAATGTAAACAGCAATTGCACCATGCATGTGAGGTATCACCGCGAAGGTCAGATCAAGGGCAGTAATTTTAGCAGTAGACCTCCTCTGTAAATCTAAAGTGGTAACCTGTAAAGGCTTTTAAAAAAGTAAAATTTTGTTGCCACTGCACGTTTGTGCGCAATGCACAATGTCATGTTTGGTATCCATGTACTCGGCCTAAGATCATCTTTATTTCATCAAAAATTTGGGCAATATAGTGTGTTTTAGTGCAAAATTTTTTTAAAAAGTGTGTTTTTCCCCCAAAAAATGCGTTTGAAAAATCGCTGCGCAAATACTGTATGAAAAAAAAATGAAACACCCACCATTTTAATCTGTAGGGCATTTGCTTTAAAAAAATATATAATGTTTGGGGGTTCAAAGTAATTTTCTTGCAAAAAAAAAATAATTTTTTTATGTAATCAAAAAGTGTCAGAAAGGGCTTTGTCTTCAAGTGGTTAGAAGAGTGGGTGATGTGTGACATAAGCTTCTAAATGTTGTGCATAAAATGCCAGGACAGTTCAAAACCCCCAAAATGACCCCATTTTGGAAAGTAGACACCCCACGCTATTTGCTGAGAGTCATGTCGAGTTCATGGAATATTTTATATTGTGACACAAGTTGCGGGAAAGAGACAAATTTTTTTTTTTTTTTGCACAAAGTTGTCACTAAATGATATATTGCTCAAACATGCCATGGGAATATGTGAAATTACACCCCAAAATACATTCTGTTGCTTCTCCTGAGTACGGGGATACCACATGTGTGAGACTTTTTGGGAGCCTAGCCGCGTACGGGACCCCAAAAACCAAGCACCGCCTTCAGGCTTTCTAAGGGCGTAAATTTTTGATTTCACTCTTCACTGCCTATCACAGTTTCGGAGGCCATGGAATGCCCAGGTGGCACAAACCCCCCAAATGGCCCCATTTTGGAAAGTAGACACCCCAAGCTATTTGCTGAGCGATATAGTGAGTATTTTGCAGACCTCACTTTTTGTCACAAAGTTTTGAAAATTGAAAAAAGAAAAAAAAAATTTTTCTTGTCTTTCTTCATTTTCAAAAACAAATGAGAGCTGCAAAGTACTCACCATGCCTCTCAGCAAATAGCTTGGGGTGTCTACTTTCCAAATGGGGTCATTTGGGGGGGGGGGGGTTAGTGCCACCTGGGCATTCCATGGCCTCCGAAACTGTGATAGGCAGTGAAGAGTGAAATCAAAAATTTACACCCTTAGAAATCCTGAAGGCGGTGATTGGTTTTCGGGGCCCCGTACGCGGCTAGGCTCCTAAAAAGTCCCACACGTGGTATCCCCATACTCAGGAGAAGCAGCTAAATGTATTTTGGGGTGCAATTCCACATATGCCCATGGCCTGTGTGAGCAATATATCATTTAGTGACAACTTTGTGCAAAAAAAAAAAAAAAAAAAAAAAATTGTCACTTTCCCGCAACTTGTGTCAAAATATAAAATATTCCATGGACTCAACATGCCTCAAAGCAAATAGCTTGGGGTGTCTACTTTCCAAAATGGGGTCATTTGGGGGGGGTTTATGCCATCTGGGCATTTTATGGCCTTCAAAACTGTGATAGGTAGTGAGGAGTAAAATCAAAAATTTACGCCCTTAGAAATCCTGAAGGCGGTGATTGGTTTTCGGGGCCCCGTACGCGGCTAGGCTCCCAAAAAGTCCCACACATGAGGTATCCCTGTACTCAGGAGAAGCAGCTAAATGTATTTTGGGGTGCAATTCCACATAGGCCCATGGCCTGTGTGAGCAATATATCATTTAGTGACAACTTTTTGTAATTTTTTTTTTTTTGTCATTATTCAATCACTTGGGACAAAAAAAAAATGAATATTCAATGGGCTCAACATGCCTCTCAGCAATTTCCTTGGGGTGTCTACTTTTCAAAATGGGGTCATTTGTGGGGGTTTTGTACTGCCCTGCCATTTTAGCACCTCAAGAAACGACATAGGCAGTCATAAATTAAAGGCTGTGTAAATTCCAGAAAATGTACCCTAGTTTGTAGGCGCTATAACTTTTGCGCAAACCAATAAATATACGCTTATTGACATTTTTTTTACCAAAGACATGTGGCCGAATACATTTTGGCCTAAATGTATGACTAAAATTGAATTTATTGGATTTTTTTTTTAGAACAAAAAGTAGAAAATATGATTTTTTTTTTTTAATTTTTGGTCTTTTTCCATGTATAGCGCAAAAAATAAAAACGGCAGAGGTGATCAAATACCATCAAAAGAAAGCTCTATTTGTGGGAAGAAAAGGACGCAAATTTAGTTTGGGTACAGCATTGCATGACCGCGCAATTAGCAGTTAAAGCAATGCAGTGCCAAATTGTAAAAAGTGCTCTGGTCAGGAAGGGGGTAAATCCTTCCGGGGCTGAAGTGGTTAAAAAAAAAAAAAAAAAAATTATGGTGTCACTATTATTCCTATTACAAGGAATGTAAACCTTGTAATAGAAAAAAAGCATGACCGGACCTCTTAAATATGAGATCTGGGTTCAAAAATACCTCAGACCTCATATTTACACTAAAAAAAAAAAAAAAAAAAAAAATTGTCGTTTGACATTAAAAAAAAAAAAAAAGTCTCATTAAGAGCTATGGACGGAAATGAAGTTTTGACGTCGCTTCCGCCCTGCAATGGTATGGAGCCGGGTAGGGTCATCTTCCCCTCACTCAGCTCCATACCACAGAAGGGACAGGATAAGCTACTGCCGGTGACTCCGGTAAGTGGCTGAGAGCACCGGAGCGCGGCGGGAGGGGGGGGGCCCTCTCCCGCTGCCAATTAAAGTGATCTTGCAGCGAATCCGCCGCAGAAGAGGATACCGGGGTTGTGCCAGCTAGCTGCTGCCATAACAACGATATTCCTCTTCAAGGTGCCGAGGTATAATGACATTAGTGGTTAAAGTATGTGTACCAAGAGTTACCAATCAGACAGTATTTGAAAAAGTAAAGATCTGAAGGTCCCAAATACAGGGGGGGGGGGGGTAGAAATTCATAGATAGACATGGGGTTTTCTTCAACATAGTTTAGAACTAACTAATCAGCATAACATTACAGGATACTTACTTACTATGTTGAATATTGTGCTTGAAGACATTCTCCTCATCTTCCTTCTAACCCGAGCTGTTGCGGAGGATTATACAGACATACGATCTCATTGTATTATTTATGTCTTCTATAGAGCGGTGTGCTGCAAGAAGGGTGGATATACATCAATGAGTTTTTATTTATTTTTTAATAAAATAAAAATTCAGATTTTTTTGATTTAAAGTTTATTTTTTGCGATATAAGCGAAAAGAGCGTAAATTAAAATATATATATATATATATATATATATTTTCTACTTTCTGTTTTAAAAGAAATCCAATAAAATCAAATTTTGTCAAAAATTTAAGCCAAAATGTGTTTTGGGGACACTGATTCTATACTGTGTGGGGACATGTGTGGGGACACTGGGCCGGTAATTAGTGTGTAAAAAGCATCTCATACTCACTGATCACTGGCTGTCTGCAGCGATCCCCTCTCCTCTCTGACAACTTCTGCGTGAGGAGAGCCGATCGCCTAGCAACCAGCTCTCTGTTTACATCACATGACGGCTGTGATTGGACAGTCGTCATGTGATCAGGAAGGCCAATCACAGACCCCACCTGCCGATCGGAGATGCGCCATGTCAGGGTGACACGAGCGCATTGGGATTGCGCCACTGCGAGGACACGCATTTGCGATCCCCCTCCTTCTGAGGGACGTTCCTGAACGTCCACTCAGAAGGAGGAAGCTCCCACCCGGCCGTATATGTGCAGTGGCCGGGTGGGAGGTGGTTAAAGCGGTAGTAAACCACTGTGGTTTTTTTTTTTTTTTGGAACCTGCAAGGTAAAGACATAATGTGCTAGTATGCATCGCATACTAGCACATTATGTGAAACTTGCCTTAGAATGAAGCTTTCCAGAGATGAGCTGTTACCCCTGGGCATCCACTATACATACCAATATTAATGTTTGAAGATGTATGTAATATAGCAATGTGTATACAAAAATATATTTTTTCTTAAAGATTTGGAGTAGACCTCTGCCACCAAATGTCCATCAAAAAGATGATGGGTCCCATCCGTGCCCAGGGAAGCCCACACAAAGGTCCCACAGCAGGACGACCACCATGGCGAGACTGAAGCAACGTATACACATTGCTATATTACATACATCTTCAAACATTTATATTGGTATGTATAGTGGATGCCCTCTGTATTCTGCGATGGTCATATTGAATGAAATGCCTATGGTAAATCTGTTTTTGCCTGTTTTTCAGAATACATCCATCTCTTTCTCCTATAAAACACCTCTGAAGAAGGGACTTCGTCCTGAAACATGTTAGGTTTATGGAGAAAATAGGATTCAGTTTGGAATGTATAGAAAACAAAATATATGTAAATTGTGATGTATAGTAAATGTCTTGTACAGATTACCATCATGTTTTTAGCTCTATGCTTTTTTTTTTTAAGTAATTTTTCTAAATAAATATGTTTGTATAATAATATCGTGACTGTTCGCCTTTAAAGTCCCTCTGTACCGGGGGGTACAAGTGTTCCCTCTTTCCTCTTTTGTGAGGGTTCCCTCCATAAACACATCATCATTAATGCAGCACCCACATTGACATGAATGCAGACTCACCATTGCCGTCAGTGCAGCCTGATATAGCCTGAGCGGTCTTTACTACAGGAAGCTCCTCCCCGGAGGGAAAGTGTCTTTGCTGGATTACTGCACAGATCTGGAAGAAATACACAAAGTACACCAAGATTTGATTAACAATACACATGACTCTTGTGTTTAGACAATATCTGTTTATCCCGGAGTCACATCCCTGTAATACATGCACATTGCCTCTCGTTTTATCTCTTTACAAACACTGCAAGAACAAGAAGAAAAAAAAAAATGACGAATTTTCAAAAATCCATCGATTGCCTTTCTGTAGCTGAAGCTGCCTCTGCTGTACTGAAATTCCAAGCCGTATTATCAGCCCACATCTCCTAACATGTGAACTAGAGAACCCAGCAGAGCAGGAAGTAACCTCATCAGAGTTCTGCTGCTCCTTTACCCTCCAATTAGTAGTCTAGTGGAGTGGCATTTGTTATACAGTTGAGGGTCAAGCAATATTAGTCAAGCGATTTGTTATAGTGGAAGGTCTCAATATGCTGCATTGGCAGGGGTGCTTTCATCACAAAACTGCCTGAAAAGAATAACAAACCCTTTTAGCTTCCAAATAATTCACATACACTATATTGACAAAAGTATTGGGACACTTGCCTTTACACGCACATGAACTTTAATGGCATCCCAGTCTTAGTCCGTAGGGTTAAATATTGAGTCGGCCCTCCCTTTGCAGCTATAACAGCTTCAACTCTTCTGGGAAGGCCGTCCATAAGGTTTAGGAGTGTGTCTATGGGAATGTTTGACCATTCTTCCAGAAGCGCATTTGTGAGGTTGGACGAGAAGGCCTGGCTCGCAGTCTCCGCTCAAATTCATCCGAAAGGTGTTCTATCCTGTTGAGGTCAGGACTCTGTGCAGGCCAATCAAGTTCCTCCACCCCAAACTCGCTCATCCATGTCTTTATGGACCTTGCTTTGTGCACTGGTCCAAATCATTTGGTTGAGGGGGGATTATGGTTTGGGGTCATTTTTCAGGGGTTGGGCTTTGCCCCTTAGTTCCAGTGAAGGGAACTCTTAAGGCGTCAGCATAACAAGATATTTTGGACAATTTCATGCTCCCAACTTTGTGGGAACAGTTTGGGGATGACCCCTTCCTGTTCCAACATGACTTTGCACCAGTGCACAAAGCAAGGTTCATAAAGCCATGGATGAGCGAGTTTGGGGTGGAGGAACTTGACTGGCCTGCACAGAGTCCTGACCTTAACCCTATCCAACATCTGCGCCTGACCTCACAAATGCGCTTCTGGAAGAATGGTCAAACGTTCCCATAGACACACTCCTAAACATTGTGGACAGCCTTCCCAGAAGAGTTGAAGCTGTTGTAGCTGCAAAGGGTGGGCCAACTCAATATTGAACCCTACGGACTAAGACTGGGGTTCCATTAAAGTTCATGTAAAGATAGGCGTCCCAATACTTTTGGTAATATAGTGTATTTGTATTTCAACTGTGTTTAGCGGTTTGTATGAAGTTGTAATGCTGGGAAGCACCATGACTATATATTGAGAATTAAACACTCAACACCCTGGATTCTCCGTTTACTACAGGGGACAATATCTAAGGGAATTTTTTATGTTCCTTCTGCAATTGTGATTTCTCCCACAAGCAAAAAGTATACTGGTAGAGCTAGGCAGATTATAATATGGGAAGAAAGGGGGGCTGCCTGGGACACACTCCAGTGACTCAGTACACCAGCTCCTTCTGTTTCATCTCCTAGGGGTAAACTCAGCAGTTTATCTTGCCCTGCTCCCCCTTCCAGCAGTAGCTTCAAAGAGAGGGGAGCCTCCCAATTTAAAGACTTGAACGCTTTAGTGTTTTTTTGAACTTTGAGGAGGAATTTCTCCACAATGCCTGCAGCTTTAACCACTTGACAACTGGGAACTTAAACCCCCTTCCTAACCAGACCAATTTTCAGCTTTTGGTGCTCTCACATTTTGAATGACAATTACTCAGTCATGCAACACTGTATCTTTATGAAATTTTTGTCCTTTTTTTCACACAAATGGAGCTTTCTTTTGGTGGTATTTAATCACCGCTGGGTTCTTTATTTTTTGCGCCGTAAAAGAAAAAAGACCGAAAAATCTGTAAAAAAATACATTTTTCTTCATTTCTGTTATAATATTTTGCAAATTAGTAATTTTTCTTCATATATTTTGGCCAAAATTTATACCACTACATATCTTTGGTAAAAATAACCCAAATCGGTGGATATTATTTGGTCTTTTTGAAAGTTATAGAGTCCAAAAGCTATGGTGCGAATATCTGAAAATTGATCACACCTGAAGTACTGACGGCCTATCTAATTTCTTGAGACCCCAACATGCCAGAAAAGTACAAATACCCCCCAAATGACCCCTTTTTGGAAAGAAGACATTCCAAGGTATTTAGAAAGATGCATGATGAGTTTTTTGAAGTTGTCATTTTTTCCCACAATTCTTTGCAAAATCAAGGTTTTTTTTTTACTTTTTTTTTTTCCACAAAATTGTCATATTAGCAGGGTATTTCTCACACACTGCATATGCATACCACAAATTACACCACAAAACACATTCTGCTATTACTCCCGAGTACGGCGATACCACATGTGTGAGACTTTTACACAGCGTGGCCACATACAGAGGCCCAACATGCACGGAGCACCCAGGCCAATTCTGACATTTCTCTCCTACATGTAAAAATCATCATTTATTTGCTAGAAAATTACTTAGAACCCCAAAACATTATATATGTTTTTTTAGCAAAGACCCTAGAGAATACAATGGCGGTCGTTGCAACTTTTTATCTCGCACGGTATTTGCGCAGCAATTTTTTTAACGCGTTTTTTTTGGAAAAAAAACTGTTTTGTGCTTTACAAAAACCAAAACAGTAAAGTTAGCCCAATGTTTTTGCATAATGTGAAATATGAAGTTACGCCGAGTAAATAGATACCCAACATGTCACCCTTCAAAATTGCACGCGCTTGTGGAATGGCGCCAAACTTTGCTACTCAAAAATCCCCATAGGCGACGCTTTAAAATTTTTTACTGGTTACATGTTTTGAGTTACAGAGGAGGTCTAGGGCCAAAATTATTGCTCTCGCTCTACCGATCGCAGCGATACCTCACATGTGTGGTTTGAACACCGTTTTCATATGTGGGCGGGACTTACGTATGCGTTCGCTTCTGCATGCGAGCACACAGGGACAGGGGCGCTTTAAAATTTTTTATTTTTTTTTTATTGTTCATTTTACTTTATTTATTTTAGTTTGATGCTTTTTTCCAAAAAAAAAAAATTTTTGACCACTTTTATTCCTATTACAAGGAATATAAACATCCTTGTAATAGGAATATGGCATGACAGGTCCTCTTTACAGTGAGATATGGGGTCAATAAGACCCCACATCTCACCTCTAGGCTGGGAAGCCTGAAATTAAAAAAAAAAAAAAAGATCCTGGCTTCGATCGTAGCGGTGAGTCGGTAGAAGCACCGCAAGGCAGCGGGAAGGGGGGACGTCCCCTCTCGCCTCCCGTAAGAACGATCAAGCAGTGGAACAGCTGCTATGATTGTTCTCATGGTGTAGGGAATCGCCGGATGAAAAAGCTGATATCTGAATGATGTCTGTAGCTGCAACCATCATTCAGATATCTCTGCACAAAGTCAATGACGTTGTATGACGGCTGGCGGGCGGGAAGTGGTTAAAACGCTTTTTTTTTTTTAACACAAAGTTGTCCATTTATACAATATTTCTACCACATAACATGTACATGCCAAAAATGACACCCCAAAATAGATTCTCCTACTCCTCCTGAGTACGGCGATACCCCATGTGTGAGACTTCCACAGCCTGGCCACATACAGAGGGCGAGTACAGCTGAGCATGGCTCAGCATGGCAGGGTATGGCGGGGTATTGCGGAGTATGGCGGGGTATGGCGGGGTATGGCGGAGTATGGCGGGGTATGGCGGGGGCATGGCAGAGTATGGCGGGGGCATGGCAGAGTATGGCGGGGGCATTGCAGAGTATTGTGGGGGCATTGCAGAGTATTGCACAGCATTGCAGAGTATTGTGGGGGCATTGCAGAGTATTGCACAGCATTGCAGAGTATTGTGGGGGCATTGCAGAGTATTGCACAGCATTGCAGAGTATTGTGGGGGCATTGCAGAGTATTGTGGGGGTATTGCAGAGTATTGTGGGGGCATTGCAGAGTATTGTGGGGGCATTGCAGAGTATTGCACAGCATTGCAGAGTATTGTGGGGGTATTGCAGAGTATTGCACAGCATTGCAGAGTATTGTGTGGGTATTGCAGAGTATTGTGGGGGTATTGCAGAGTATTGCACAGCATTGCAGAGTATTGTGTGGGTATTGCAGAGTATTGTGGGGGTATTGCAGAGTATTGCACAGCATTGCAGAGTATTGTGGGGGTATTGCAGAGTATTGTGGGGGTATTGCAGAGTATTGCACAGCATTAGTAGTGAGGGATGGCTGAGCATGGATGGATGGATGTCTCTGTGCAGCGCTGTGGGCACTACACATACAGCCCACAGCGCTGCAGACATCCATCCATCCCCCTCCCCGCTCACTGTGTACCGATCGGTACACAGAGGGGAGGAGAGGAACCGGCGTCATCAGATGACGCCGGTCTGTTTACATGTGATCGCTCCGTCATTTGACGGCTCGATCACATGGTAAATGGCCGTGATCAGCGGCCATTTACCGGGATCCGTGATGCGCCGGGTCCCCTGGACCCGGCGGTCACGGATGTGTTCGGGTGCGCGCCCCAGGGGGCGCGCGAGAGGGGAATTCTGGGAGGACGTCATAGTACGTCCACCCAGAGTTATCCAACCGCCCTGCAGCCGTCATTCGGCTATGGGCCGGTTGGTAACTGGTTAACCACTTCAATACCCTCGTATAGACATATGACGTTCACAGATGGGTTCTCCCATCCTGGGTGGACGTCATATGACGGCCTTGGGTTCCCAGCCGTCTAGGGGGCGCACGCGCCACGTTGCTCGTGACCCGGTGCGTGTGCCCGGCGGCCGCGATGTTTGCCAGGCACCCATTGCCCGTTAACCGGGCCGGACCGTGGATCTGTGTGTGTGAACACACAGATCCACATTCTGTCAGGTGAGAGGAGACCGATCTGTGTTCCCAGTACAGAGGAACATTGATTGGTCTCCTCCCCTTGTATGTCCCCGCCCCCTACAGTTAGAATCACTCCCTAGGAAACACATTTAACCCCTCGTCTCCCCCTAGTGGTTAACCCCTTCCCTGCCTGTCACATTTACACAGTAATCACTGCAGTTTTATAGCATTGATCGCTGTATAAATGTGAATGGTCCCAAAAATGTGTCAAAAGTGTCCGATGTGTCCGCCATAATGTCACGAAAAAAAAAAAAATTGCGATCGCCGCTATTACTAGTAAAAAAAAAAAAAAAAAAATTTTTTATTAAAAAAAATGCCATAAATCTATCCCATATTTTGTAGACGCTATAACTTTTGCGCAAACCAATCAATATACGCTTATTGCGATTTTTTTTTACTAAAAATATGTAGAAGAATACGTATCGGCCGAAACTGAGGAAAAATTTGTTTTTTTTTTTTAAAAATTGGGATAATCATTATAGCAAAAAGTAATAATATTGTGTTTTTTTCAAAATTGTCGCTCTTCTTTTGTTTATAGCGCAAAAAATAAAAACCGCAGAGGTGATCAAATACCACCAAAAGAAAGCTCTATTTGTGGAAAAAAAAGGACGTCAATTTTGTTTGGGTACAACATCGCACGACCGCGCAATTGTCGTTTAAAGTGCGACAGCGCTGAAAACTAAAAATTGGTCTGGGAAGGAAGGGGGTGAAAATGCCCGGTATTGAACTGGTTAAGGCTTGTTGTAAAGCTCACTTACTGCCAGTAAAGAAAATGGATTGCCTATACCTGGGCACAGGTTCCCTTTACAGGGGATTTCCACCCTAAAATATGTATTGCACAGAGATTTTCTTGCCTCCAGGCTAACAATTTGGTGTAGGCAGGGATTGTGGCGTTTTCCCCTTTTTGCTCTTCACTGTTGTTTTTGGCCACCAAACTGGTTTACCAGAGGTATGCATGGCCATCACGTTACATGCATTGGGTGCCCCTTTGGGTGCATTGGGTGCCCACAGTACTGTAGCAACTCTAGGATTGTCTGCCTCTTTTTCACATCTGGCCCCAAAGTGATCCTGGCACAATCTGCCAAAATTACCCAGCCAATGTAATAGTGTTCCTCCTCACAGATCCAACATTTGAGAAAAATCAAACATCTGTAATTGTGGGTCAAAACTAGGCAGATACGACACGGTACGGCACAAGGAGGCATGAATGATAAGAAGATTTAGCTCTTAAGAAATTCGCTTGTCAAATGAAACTCATCAGCTAGACGCCCCTGCACTCAGTGTGCCCACCACGGACCCCCCTCTCTTCCCAGACCTGCTCGGGGATCGGCGATTAATGTGTATACGGAGGTATTTACTGGATTTAATCGGAGGTATTTACTGGATTTAAGGAACTGTGCTAGGACATCAAGAGCTTAAATGCAGATAGATGGATCCACAAGGAAAGGAGACTCATCTCTCAGCGAAGTATTATCATCATAAAGGGAAAAACAAAAGGCTCCGATAGTGTAAAACCAAATGATATTTATTTAAAATATAGTAAAAACTCACATGTAGTTAAGAAAAAACCTCTGAAGAAAGACAGTCTGCGGCACCGGCCGGATGTTCGCAGATAGCCCGTCCAGCTGGAGTAGCAACGACAGAGGGAGGTGACGCGATGACACCGCTCAGCCCTACGCTGCGTTTCGCAAAAGATGTTCGCTATCTGCGAACATCCGGCCGGTGCCGCAGACTGTCTTTCTTCAGAGGTTTTTTCTTAACTACATGTGAGTTTTTACTATATTTTAAATAAATATCATTTGGTTTTACACTATCGGAGCCTTTTGTTTTTCCCTTTATGATGATAATACTTCGCTGAGAGATGAGTCTCCTTTCCTTGTGGATCCATCTATCTGCATTTAAGCTCTTGATGTCCTAGCACAGTTCCTACCTTGGCGGTTTAACAGCAGGATTTCAAAGCCCATTTAGACCCTCTGTAACGGGGGGTCATGGGGTTCTGGTAAGCGGCCAGGCTCTTTATTCATGGTGGCGGACCCATATACCTAGGATTTCACATATTATTGGATAAATTTTGGATTGTAACATCACCCTTTGGTGTCTATGTGTGTGGACTTTTATTACATTTCTTATTTAATACATATTGCAATTTTCCACGTTTACTTTCTGCACTAATGTTCCATATTTATATGGTCTATTATACTTGCCTAGGGGGGGGGTTGGATCCTTTAAACCCCGTACCCATAATTGGGTTTATTGTATGCACATATGGTTTTTTGCACTTTTGCTTTAAAAATATTCAGTGACATATATTGTAATTTGTTTAGATGCGCGAGTCAATAATTTTCCTATTTATTATTTATTTATTTTTGTCACATATAGGACTTTGCAGCACATATTATTGTTATCATTTTTGATGCGCAGTTTTTTTCCCAATTTTTCTTGGAACACATAATCAGAATATGGTTAGTCGCAGCATAGTAATTTAATACAATAAGAGCGGGTTGCTGCTGTCCTGAAAGACTCCTGGAAAACAAGTTACCGGTAAGTCTAACTTGATTTTTCCCTTAACGTCTTTCAGGACAGCGCCTTGAGAGGATAATAGAGACTTACCCACTTAGGGAGGGACCACAGCCTGCAAGACCTTTCTGCCAAAAGTTTGTTCACTTGCTGACAGAAGATCCAGCCTGTAATGACGGACAAACGTAAGGTAACTTGACCACGTAGCCGCCCTACAAATCTGATCTAGGGTGGCACCAGCTATTTCTACCCATGTAGTGGCCTGAGCCCTGGTAGAATGTGCTTTAATTCCCAGCGGAGGAGATAGCCCCGATTGGGAGTAGGCTGCTAGAATAGCGGATTTAAACCATCTAGCTATAGACCCCTTAGAAGCTTGTTGGCCCTTCTTTTTACCAGAAAAAAGAATAAATAGAGAGTCAGAGGACCGAAAGTTACTTGTTACCTCCAGATAATGTAATAGAGTCCTTCTTAGATCCAAATTGTGGAATTTGCCTTCTTTTTCCCCCGAAGGGTTAGAGCAAAAGGTTGGCAGGATGATCTCCTGCGACCTATTGTGTGCTGACGCCACCTTTGGCAAAAAACCCGGATCAGTTTTAAGTATAATCCTATCTGTGTAGATAGTTAAAAAGGGTCTCTTAACAGATAGGGCGTGCAGCTCACCAATTCTCCTTGCTGACGTTATTGCAACTAAGAACAAGATCTTAAGAGTAAGATTCCTTAGAGAGATTTCTTGTAGTGGTTCAAAAGGTTCCTTTGTGAGGGCTTGCAGGACTACCGATAGGTCCCAATTGGGAAAGTGCTTAGCCAGAGCTGGTCTAGATCTGGTAAGCGCCTTGAAAAATCTTATAACCAAGAGCTCAGAAGAGATTGGTCTTTCTAGAAATACTCCCAAAACAGCTACTTGTACTTTAAGGGTGCTGACTGACAAGCCTTTGTCTGCCCCCTCTTGAAGGAATTCCAAAATTGACACTAAATTTCTTACTTTTCTTTTAGTCGAAAGACAAAAAGAGTTGAAGACTTTCCAATATTTAGCATAGATCTTTCTGGTCACTATTTTCCTACTGGAAA
The DNA here is from genome assembly GCF_042186555.1 of Aquarana catesbeiana. Lineage (NCBI taxonomy): Eukaryota > Metazoa > Chordata > Amphibia > Anura > Ranidae > Aquarana > Aquarana catesbeiana. The sequence goes on along the minus strand of NC_133325.1, from coordinate 66,569,725 downwards.
GTAAGGTAGTTACCAAGGGTTGTGACAGACCCTTGTTTCTTCTTCTGCTCCTCAGAAACCAGGCCGTGAGGCCTAGACTGGCCACTCCCGGATGCTGTATTGGACCCTGTAGGAGCAGGTCTTGCCGGAGAGGCAGCCGCCAAAATGGTTTGACTGCCATCTGTAGAATGGTGGAAAACCATGCCCTTTTTGGCCAAAATGGAGTAATTAGGATTACTGCCACCTTCTCACTCTGTATCTTCCTTAACACCAACGGGATAAGTTGGAAAGGAGGAAATGCGTAACCCAGATGGAAGTTCCAGGGCTGAATTAATGCATCCATCCCCTGGGCCTTGTCGTTTCTGTGAATAGAGAAAAATACTGGGAGTTGTGTATTTTCTTCTGACGCAAATAGGTCTATTTGTGGTTGACCCCAGGCCCTGGTAATCATTGCAAAGATTTCCAGATTCAAGCTCCATTCTGACTCATAATCTGCCACTACATTTAAGGTGCCTTTGAGGTGGCCTGCTGATAAGGACCGAACATGCTTTTCTGCCCAAACCAGGATCTTTGAAGCTAGCAACTGAAGTGTTTTGCTTCTTGTACCCCCCTTTGTTTGTTTAGGTAGGCTATGGTAGTGGCGTTGTCTGAGAGGACCCAGACATGGGAACCTTGAAGAATAGGAGAGAAGGCATCTAATGCTAAGGCGACTGCCTTTAGCTCCCTCCAATTTGAGGACCTCTTTGCTTCTGTCCGAGACCACATTCCTTGCGTGAAGTCTTGGTCTAAGTGAGCTCCCCAACCCCATACACTGGCATCTGTCGTTACCACCTTTTCTATTGGAAATGACCAGAACAGGCCTTTTGACAGATTCTCCTGTCCACCACCAAAGTGATCTTTTGACTTTGGTGGGTATTTTCACCTTTGCTTCCAGAGATTCTGTCCTGTGATTCCATATTCTCAGGAGAAAGGTCTGGAGAGGCCTGAAATGTAACCTTGCCCATTGAATGACTGGTATGGTTGCGGTTAGGGTTCCTAGGGATGACATCACTTGTCGGACTGATAATTCCTGGCTTGCCTGTAAGGACGCTACCACCTTCTGGACCTTCACCTTTTTCTCTTCCGGGAGAAAAATCTTCTGTTCCCTTGAACAGATCTGATTACCCAGGAATAGTATTTTCTTGGCTGGATTGAAATTTGACTTCTGCATATTTATGATCCAACCCAGGGTTTCTAGATGACCTCAGGTTCTTCCAAGGTCATCTAGCAGTCTTTCCCTGGAGGGGGCAAAAAGGAGTAGGTCGTCCAAATACGGAATTACCGCAATCCCCTGCATGCGAAGAGGTGCAAGCGCTTCTGCCATTATCTTTGTGAATATTCGCGGGGCAGAAGACAGGCCAAAGGGGAGGGCCCTGAATTGCAAGTGCAGAACCTCTTTCCCCAAATTTATCGTCAATCTTAGGAATCTTTGGGACTGCGGGGCTATAGGGATATGCAGATAGGCATCTCGAAGGTCTATTGATGCCATAAAGCATTCCTTTGTCAATAGATTCTTGACCGTGAAGATGGAGTCCATACGAAACCTTTTGTATTGGACTGATCTGTTCAGTGGTTTCAGGTTTAGGATTAAACGAAAACTTCCGGATGGTTTCTTTATCAGGAATATACGGGAATAAAATCCCTGATAAAGCTCCCCCTGTGGGACGTAAGTCATAACCCCCTGATCTATCAGATCCTTTAATAGGCTCTTCATTGCTAGGGATTTGTTACATCTCTTGGAAGATTTGTCACTAAGTACCTTTCTAGGGGGAGATCTGAAAATTCTATATTGTAACCCTGGGCTAGCATATTCAGAATGAACTGGTTTTCCGTTATGTTTGCCCAATAGGGGAGAAAGCCTTGCAGTCTTCCCCCCACCTGTAACCGGCTGTCATTGAGTCTTGCTGGTTGACGCAGGAGGATGGAAAAGGACATTTCCTTTGCCTTTCCCCTCTGCCCTGACCAATTTTTCTTTTTCTCTTGAGGCTTGTTTTGTTCCTGAGCCCTTTGAGGACGAAAAAACCGTTTGACTGGTTGTTTCTTCTTTTTGACAGGAAAAGATTTCTTTTTATCTGCAGTCCTGTCCAGAACTTAATCCAAATCAGGGCCGAACAATAAGTCTCCTAGAAAAGGGACATAATTTTTTTTTAGATGCTGCGTCCCCCTGACAAGTCTTTAGCCATAAAGCCCATCTAACAGAATTAGCAAGGGCTGCAGCCTTAGCTGTCATCCTGATAGACTCTGCTGAGGCATCAGAGACATAGGCTATGGCTGCTGAGAGGGTAGAAAAGGAGTCAAGGATTTCTTGCTTAGGGGAATCTGCTATTATATGAGCTCTAAGCTGATTTATCCAATACTCCAAGTTCCTGGAGATGCAAGTAGTTGCCATTGCTGGCTTAAGGTTGCCCATAATGGATTGCCAAGTCCGCTTGAGCTGTTGATCCATTTTTTTATCCATGGGGTCTTTTAAGATCCCCATGTCTTCAAACGCCAGATCAGTAGATCTTGACACCTGAGAAAAGGCTGCATCAAGTTTTGGAACCTTATTCCAAAGATCCGCTGGGTCTTCATCAAAAGGGAACCTTCTCTTATGAGCCCTAGAGAAAAATGGTTTCCCATCAGGGTCAGCCCATTCTTTTCTGATTGTTTCAGAAATCACTGCGTGGACTGGAAAGGTACGGGACTTAGACTCGCTAAGCCCTGCATACATCTTGTCGTGTAAAGACATTTCCTTATGCTCTTCCTCAAGGCCTAGAGTAGCATAAATAGCCCTTAAAAGGCCGTCCACCTGATCCAAAGATAATTTATATTTGGAAGACGTATTTTCCAGCTCATCACCATCCTCATTTGATTCATTAGAATGGGATGGGGAAAGCCCTTCCTGGTTCAGAGGACCAATTTCTGCCTCCACTGCCGGGACTAACAGTGAGCCTTGAGAGGACTGTGAGGTAGTGGGCTGACTTGCAGATGGATAGGCGAGTGAGGATCTGAAGGATTGAATGGTAGCATCCAATTCCTTTTTAGCAGATGCGATTAGATCACTGCATGCGGAAGTGGTTTCTTCCCTCACCAAGGAGTCAATACATGTTTGACATAAAGCCTTTTTCCAGCCTTCATTTAACTTAATTTTGCATGAAGGACATTTCTTTCTAATCCCAGGGTCAGAGCTCTTGGCCTGCCATGATAAGGGAAAAAGAGAGAGAAAAAAGACAAACCATCTTTTAGAGTCAGCTTGATTACTCAAGATGCTCACCACAGGTGCACAGTGAGAAAAGCTATCAGACTCATGTGCCCTGACAGGCCCCTCCGCCACCAGGGGGAAAAAATACCCTCAAACTTCACCAACATTTAGAGCCGGTTCACACGGGGGCGACTTGTCAGGCTCCCGTTCTGTACAATGGAACCGTTCTAATCGGAGCGACGCAAGTCGCTCCGACTTAGAAAAAGGTTCCTGTACTACTTTGGGGGCGACTTGAGGCAACTTGCATAGACTTCTATACAGAAGTCTTTTTGCAAGTCGCCGTGGCAGTCGTGTGCAGGTCGCCTCGGTGAGGCGACCTGCAAGTCGTGCCGCCCCTAGTGTGAACTGAGCCTTGGAGAGAAAAGGGCTAGAGAGAGACCCCACAGTAAAGCTGAGCAGAAACTACAGTCTGCTCCTTACCTGGGCCTTGCTGGTGCCTGTGCCTGTTCCACTAGCTGCGGTTCCTGAATCCATGCTGAGGCAGCAGCGTGATGCCTGTGGCGAAAATGCCGGTTCCGGACTCCAATAGCACCTGTGCGCCGGACCGGAACTGTGCGCCGGACCGGAAATAAATAGGCACCAGACCTATTCCTCCCTTCTCCCTCCCTTCTCCCCCTGCGCTTCCGGCGGAAATGACGCCTGGCGCCTGCTCCATGGATGCCGCTCCACTTCCGGATACCTCACATCCGGCGGAGGCAGTCCTCTGACTGCCCTTCCCAAGATGGCGGCGGCGTCAGGGAAAAAACATGTGCTGGCAAGAAAAAACAAAACGCCTGTCATGCCTGACGCCCCTGCCTGGGAGCAGCGATACCCGGAGCAGTTCTGGCTCTCCCCGAGCACTGACGAGGGAGAAGGAGCCCATCCACCCGGCACCCGTAAGCCTGTGGAAAATGGGAGGAATTGGCTCTCCTGAGGTAGGTAAAAATAGTGGAGTAGGAAGCCTGTTCTCTCAGGACAGAACCTTGAGATTTCCAAACTCCCACATGTGTTCCCGCCGGAGGAAACACATAAAACCATATTCTGATTATGTGTTCCAGCTTGGGCCGGAGGTTCTCTACTACTACTGATGATAAGTGGGAAGGAGCCTCCTTTTAAAGTTTGGTGGAGGTGTGTTTCCTGTCAAAGTGGGTGGAGCCACGCTCTCAAGGTGCTGTCCTGAAAGACGTTAAGGGAAAAACATAGCTCTTTTTACTTAAAGCAGAACTTAAGGCTGGGTTCACACTGCAGCACAGAGCGGCCCACAGCAGGAGTCTGGAACATCCCCGTTCACCTTTTCAGGTTCGATTTCAGCCAAAATTTTTGGCTGAATTTGAACCCGAAAGGGACCAGAAGACGCACAGGACTCCTGTGCAATGCGCACCGGAGCCACTCCAGAGTAGTGTGAACCGGCTCCATTGAGAGCCAGTCACAGTCTCCTGACATGTGAATTGGATACGATGATACCCACATCCAATTCGCAATAGTGTGAACCCAGCCTTACTCATAACAACTTGATAAAAAAAAAAGAATGTTTTTTAGTAAGGAATTCCACATTATTAATTATGCTACCACATTAGCGTGTGCTGTAAATTGCCTCCAGGATTGTTCCCGTTCCTTCTTGCTGAAGGCCACCATTTTACTGAAGCCCAAAACACCTCGCTGTAAATCATAAAGCATAACTAAACCCATCGATTTACCAGTCTCAAAAAACAGTTTGACTTGATTGTGTCCTCAACCAAACTGTCAACCATCAAATGGCTGGTGTCCTAACTGATCACATGTGCAGCACCATGGCAGTTGCAGATCAGACAGAAGCATCTTCCTTTGTTGTAAAGGGAAGGAGGGTTTATTTCTGCTTTAACCACTTTAAGACCGGGCCTATTTTTCAAACTTGTTTACAAGTTAAAATCTTTTTTGCTAGAAAATTACTTAGAAAAAAATATATATAATGTTTGAAGGTTTTAACACCCTAGAGAAAAAAATGGCGGTCGTTGCAATACCTACTGTCATACCATATTTGGGCACTTTTGGAAAAAATACACTTTTTTAAATTAAAAAATAAAACCGTGAAGTTAGCCCAATTTTTTTTATATTGTGAAAGATGATATTACGCTGAGTAAATTGATACCTCACATGTCCCGCTTTAAAATTGCGCCCGCTCGTGGAATGGCGACAAACTTTTATCCTTGAAAATCTCCATAGGCGACGTTTAAAATATTCTACAGGTTGCATGTTTTGAGTTACAGAGGAGCTCTAGGGCTAGAATTATTGCTTTTGCTCTAACGATCGCGGTGATACCTCACATGTGTGGTTTGAACACCGTTTGACTATGCGGGCGCTACTCATGTCTGCATGCGAGCTCGGCGGACAGGGCGCGTTAAAAATGTACTGCAGCTGCTGACTTTTAATTGGACACTTACCTGTCCCAGAGTCCAGCGATGCGGGGGATCGAAGCCCCGCTCATCTCCCCCTCTGTTCGGTGGCGGCGCCGGCATTGCAACTGTGGGCGCCGGGCTGTGTCTTCACAGCCGGGCACCCACTGCGCATGCGCGAGCGGCGCCACGCGCCGTGATTGGCCGCTCAGTCACCTGGAACCTGGAATGGGTCCCAGGTGATTGACAAGAGGGAGGGAGCAGAGCCGAGTCCTTCCTGTGCCGAGGGGGAAGTGATGTCACCAGCCCAGGCACTGAAAGAGGCAGACTACGAGGGACCCCCTAGCAACAGGCATTTAGAGGTGAGTTAAAAAAAAAAAATTCCAAATGTTTTTTTTTTGGGTGGAACAACACTATAAGAGCTATGGACGGAAGTGATGTTTTGATGTCGCTTCCGCCCTGCAGTGGTATGGACCCGGCGTTCTATTGGATAGTGCCTGCCATCGAAAAGTGCTCGGGATGTACTGTGCATGCACCATATGGGACATCAGAACAGCAGATTTGCCGATCAGTTGGCCTGACATAACCATGGTGCATGCGCACATAGTAGGAGGTCTCTCTCGATGGGAGATACCATTTCACGGGCACAATTGAAACCTATACAAACAACAGAGGGAGACCTTAGTTCTCAGACTGTGCATCACTGCTGGAGGGCGGCTTGTGGCTGTGTTGAAGGGCTGGTTTTGTCTGTGTTGCAACCCGCCCTTTCACACAGCAAACCCGCCCTGCAACACAGACAAAACCAGAGCATCAGCACACTGTAAAGCCGCCCGCAACAGCGAGGCACAATCTGAGAACTACGGTCTCCCCCTGCTGTTTGTATAGGTTTCAATTGTGCCCGTGAAATGGTATCTCCCATCGAGAGATACCTCCTACGATGTGCGCATGCGCCATGGATACGTCAGGCCAGCTGATCGGCAAATCAGCTGTTGTGCTGTCCCATACGGCGCATGCACAGTACATCCTGGGCACTTTTCGATGGTGGGCACTATCCGATAGAACACCGGGTGGGGGCCATCTTCCCCTCACTCAGCTCCATACCTAATACCTAATATGGAGGAGGACCCGATCACCTCCGCTGCTGCCGGCGGCTCCGGTAAGCGGCAGAGGGCATGACAGCATGGCGGGAGGGGGGGCCTCCCCCACCGCTGATAAAAGTGATCTTGCAGGGTATCCGCCGCAGAGACCACATTTATCTGAAAGCGGACCGCCCGCTGAAGAAGTGGATACCGGGGTGATGGCAGCTAGGTGCTGCCATAACAACGATATCCCTCTTCAAAGTGCTGCTGTATTTTGACGGCGGACGGTCCGTAAGTGCAGACATCTCAAGTCTCCCGTGAGCCGCGGGAGTCTCCCGCATTTGGCTGCATGCTCCCGGACACCCGCAAGCGCAGGGCGATCTCCCGGCTGGGTCTGTCACTCAGCCACAGACAGAGCAACCCAAGTGGCCGAATGGAGTGCGGCCGCTCTGTCTGTGGCTGAGTGACAGGCGGTGGTAAGGCGCTGCGAGCTGAGGCAGAGAGGGGGCAGCACATACTGCTGTCCCCAGCCTGCTTAGGCTGCTGCATGGGTACTTTTTTTGGGGGGTCGGTCCGGCCGATTCAGCAGGGAAGGAGGTGGGTGGGTAGAGGCAGAGAGAAGACTGATCTGCACGCTGCAGCAATTAAAAGAAAAAAAAAAACAACTTTCCCCTGTCAAGCGGTCTCTTTCTCCACTTTCGGGTGCCACTGCGCAGTGATCTCCTGTGCAACAAGTACATGACAGTCCCGGTCTGCCCGGCGATTTGATATAGAAAATGAAAACAAACTGTGCAGCTCTGACTAAAGTTGAATAAAGCCCTTTCTGTAGGTGTAGGCCATGGATCTTCAAACTAGGCCTCACTTAGCAACGTCCTGGAAGTACTTAACAACGTTCTGGGGAGTATTCCAGTCAGGCTTCATAAAGGTATGCAAATGGTCTCTACTTATAGCAAGGGTTAGATTAAAAACTTTAGTCAGAAGCGCACAGTTTGTTTTTATCTACAGATGCCGCTTATCTGCATAGGCAGTTTCGTAGTAAAGGTGAACTATCCCTTTAAACAGTACAGACACTTATTTTCAATGTTTTACTTAAAGCATTTGTTAACCCCCCCCAAAAAAAAAAACAAACTGATCCTGTTCCCTTAAAGCAGGGCTCAAAATTTCAAGTCCTGGGCTACTAGCCAGGCCTTTGGACCCCTTTCACACTGGGGTGGTTTGCAGGCGGTATTGCGCTAAAAATACCGCCTGCAAACCGCCCCTAAACAGCCTCCTCTGTTTGTTCAGTGTGAAAGCCCGAGGGTTTTCACACTGAAGCGGTGCGCTGGCAGGACGGTGAAAAAAGTCCTGCAAACCGCTTCTTTGGAGCGGTGAAGGAGCTATAGCCGCACTGTACGAGTGATTTTAACCCTTTTTCGGCCGCCAGCGGGGGTTAAAACCGCACCGCTAGCGGCCGAATACAGCTGCAAGAACGACGGTACAGCAGCGCTAAAAATTGCGCTGTTGTACCGCCGACGCCCCCACCGCCCCAGTGTGAAAGGGGCCTAAGAGTTATTCGCCACCAGTTGCCCCAAAAAAAACCCTCCCCTAAACACAGCCCCTTGTAAATGATCACATTTAATTCAGATCATATGTGATATGACCAGAGAGACTGCAGACATGGTAAGGAGAGGACCAGAGAGACTGCAGACATGGTAAGGAGAGGACCAGAGAGACTGCAGACATGGTAAGGAGAGGACCAGAGAGACTGCAGACATGGTAAGGAGAGGGTCAGAGAGACGGCAGACATGGTAAGGAGAGGACCAGAGAGACGGCAGACATGGTAAGGAGAGGACCAGAGAGACTGCAGACATGGTAAGGAGAGGACCAGAGAGACTGCAGACATGGTAAGGAGAGGGTCAGAGAGACTGCAGACATGGTAAGGAGAGGGTCAGAGAGACTGCAGACATGGTAAGGAGAGGACCAGAGAGACTGCAGACATGGTAAGGAGAGGGTTAGGCCCCTTTCACACTTATATGACTTCAAAGTCACACGATTTGGGATCAGTACTACTTTGCCACAACTTTGGCATTAACAAATGAAAACATACATGGTGTGAGGCTTGTGCTTACAAAGTTGTACTGAAATCGTATCTATATTATTCAGGTACGATTTGCATGCTACTTGAGGGTTTAACATTGAGGTCTATGGACATCAACTCGCATGGAAGTTGGACCAAAGTAGTGCAAGGGACTACTTTGAAGTCAGCATGACTTAAGGTCATGCCAATATGAATGGTAGTCATTGAAAATCATGGAGAATGACTTGTCATATGATTTTGCAGTATAAAATCATGGGACAAGTCGTAGAAGTGTGAAAGGGGCCTTACCCAAATTAAATAAAAAGTGGAATGCTTTTAGATTGTAAGCTCTTCTGAGCAGGGCGCTCCTAATCCTCTTGTATTAGATTGTATTATAACTGTATTGTCTCCCTTTTCTAAAGTGCTGCATAAACTATTGGGGCGATATAAATTCTGTATAATAATAAATGTTCTAGTACAGGGGTAGGCAAACTTTTGAGCACAGTGTGCTGAAAAATGTTTTCCAAGGAATTTTAGAACATTCACACTCCCAATCACGAAAAGGATTTTTATAAAGTACCGTATTTATCGGCGTATAACACGTACTTTTTCACCCTGAAAGTAGGGTGAAAATTGCGTCTGCGTGTTATACGCCTATATATATATATATATATAAAAAAACAAAGCATTGGTACACATTGTATATAGATCGCATAGCGAGTGGACGCGATCAGAGACAGCCTGGGGGACCTGGGAGTCCCGGGCCAATAAGATTCAGCATTGCAGAGCTCAGCCATCCCCCACATCCAGCACACACAGGAAGAAAGTCTCTCTCATGCGTAACCATGGTAACCCTCTGCACGGAGAGTTGAGCGGACTGGAACCTGATACCAGCAAGCAGGTGCAAATGGATTCAAATGGGGGGATTGAGTAATGATACACACTGCCTGACACACACTGTCTGACACCCCTTGTCCCAGCCCTTCCAGGATATAAAAAACTCCAACTAATAATGGAAAAGGGAATTGTTCCCAATAATGGATAGGAGAATCTGTCATTAATGAAAGATTTTTGACTTTTTAATCTGCCCCACCACTGTCCCCCCTGCTCATCTGCCCCACCACTGGGACATGTAGTTCTATCCCAGGCTGCACTGTATGTACCGGCTGTACATCGTTTTAGTTTCCTCCTTCCCAATCCCAGCCACTCTCTCCCCCTCCTCCCTGTATATCTATAAAGCATGGAAAAGTTTGTACAGACCTGAAGTCAGCACGTCTTCCCGCTCCTCTTATGTGTGAATACAGAGCTGGAGAAGTGGGGGGAGGAGAGAGCTTCCTTCTGCTGTGTGAGAGAGACAGGCTGCAGGGACTGGAGACATTCATCTGAAGTGTGTGAGGTGATGTGAAGGGGGGGGCTGTGTGTGAGGTGATGTGAAGGGGGGGGCTGTGTGTGAGGTGATGTGAAGGGGGGGGCTGTGTGTGAGGTGATGTGAAGGGGGGGGGCTGTGTGTGAGGTGATGTGAAGGGGGGGGCTGTGTGTGAGGTGATGTGAAGGGGGGGGGCTGTGTGTGAGGTGATGTGAAGGGGGGGCTGTGTGTGAGGTGATGTGAAGGGGGGGGCTGTGTGTGAGGTGATGTGAAGGGGGGGGCTGTGTGTGAGGTGATGTGAAGGGGGGGGGGGCTGTGTGTGAGGTGATGTGAAGGGGGGGGCTGTGTGTGAGGTGATGTGAAGGGGGGGGGCTGTGTGTGAGGTGATGTGAAGGGGGGGGCTGTGTGTGAGGTGATGTGAAGGGGGGGGCTGTGTGTGAGGTGATGTGAAGGGGGGGGCTGTGTGTGAGGTGATGTGAAGGGGGGGGCTGTGTGTGAGGTGATGTGAAGGGGGGGGCTGTGTGTGAGGTGATGTGAAGGGGGGGGCTGTGTGTGAGGTGATGTGAAGGGGGGGGCTGTGTGTGAGGTGATGTGAAGGGGGGGCTGTGTGTGAGGTGATGTGAAGGGGGGGGGCTGTGTGTGAGGTGATGTGAAGGGGGGGGCTGTGTGTGAGGTGATGTGAAGGGGGGGGCTGTGTGTGAGGTGATGTGAAGGGGGGGGGGCTGTGTGTGAGGTGATGTGAAGGGGGGGGGGCTGTGTGTGAGGTGATGTGAAGGGGGGGGGCTGTGTGTGAGGTGATGTGAAGGGGGGGCTGTGTGTGAGGTGATGTGAAGGGGGGGGCTGTGTGTGAGGTGATGTGAAGGGGGGGGGGCTGTGTGTGAGGTGATGTGAAGGGGGGGCTGTGTGTGAGGTGATGTGAAGGGGGGGGCTGTGTGTGAGGTGATGTGAAGGGGGGGGCTGTGTGTGAGGTGATGTGAAGGGGGGGGCTGTGTGTGAGGTGATGTGAAGGGGGGGCTGTGTGTGAGGTGATGTGAAGGGGGGGGCTGTGTGTGAGGTGATGTGAAGGGGGGGGGGCTGTGTGTGAGGTGATGTGAAGGGGGGGGGGCTGTGTGTGAGGTGATGTGAAGGGGGGGCTGTGTGTGAGGTGATGTGAAGGGGGGGCTGTGTGTGAGGTGATGTGAAGGGGGGGGCTGTGTGTGAGGTGATGTGAAGGGGGGGGGGCTGTGTGTGAGGTGATGTGAAGGGGGGGGGGGCTGTGTGTGAGGTGATGTGAAGGGGGGGGGCTGTGTGTGAGGTGATGTGAAGGGGGGGGCTGTGTGTGAGGTGATGTGAAGGGGGGGCTGTGTGTGAGGTGATGTGAAGGGGGGGCTGTGTGTGAGGTGATGTGAAGGGGGGGGCTGTGTGTGAGGTGATGTGAAGGGGGGGCTGTGTGTGAGGTGATGTGAAGGGGGGGGCTGTGTGTGAGGTGATGTGAAGGGGGGGGCTGTGTGTGAGGTGATGTGAAGGGGGGGGCTGTGTGTGAGGTGATGTGAAGGGGGGGGGCTGTGTGTGAGGTGATGTGAGGGGGGGGGCTGTGTGTGAGGTGATGTGAGGGGGGGGGCTGTGTGTGAGGTGATGTGAAGGGGGGGCTGTGTGTGAGGTGATGTGAAGGGGGGGCTGTGTGTGAGGTGATGTGAAGGGGGGGCTGTGTGTGAGGTGATGTGAAGGGGGGGCTGTGTGTGAGGTGATGTGAAGGGGGGGGCTGTGTGTGAGGTGATGTGAAGGGGGCTGTGTGTGAGAACAAGTTAGAAGAGCAGTAGACAGGAGCGGACTGACAACTTATGGGGCCCCCAGGCAATAGATCATGGGGCCCCCTGTGTCCCTGTCCACACACAAGCCACCACCTACTTATGGCACTGCACCCACATTACATTGTTCGTCCCTTTCCTCCTTTAGCTACAGTGGCTGCATACCTCCTGTAGCTTTTGGTGGGTGATTGTGACCCATTCAAGTAAAGAGGGCCACTCTGCAAACACCCTGCAACTATGTGCAATGCTAGTGTGGGTCCAAGGGGTTAAAGCAGGTGATGAGGAGGCAATACAAAGTTTAACCCTTTTTTTTACTGTACTGCACAAGGTTGGGGCTGCTCTGCAGAAGGCTGTGCATTCACTTGAATGAGTTACGCTTGGCAGGCACTACATCTGCCAAGCGTAACAGGGTGTATTATTCCTGCTGCAGCTGCAACATGTGTAAACCCCTGGCCAATACAGTTGGGGGTGAGTAAAAACAGGACTCAACTATGAGGTTTTACCACCATCAAACTGAATGTAGACAAGCCCTAACTGTCCTGCGCCCCCTATCAGAGTTGGTGTTTAGGGGACACCTGGGATGAGGGCAGAGAGGGACCCCTGAGATGAGAGCGGAGAGGGGCCCCTGGGATGAGCGCGGAGAGGGGGTCCTGGGACGAGCGCGGAGAGGGGGTCCTGGGACGAGAGCGGAGAGGGGGTCCTGGGACGAGAGCGGAGAGGGGGTCCTGGGACGAGAGCGGAGGGGGGTCCTGGGACGAGAGCGGAGGGGGGGTCCTGGGACGAGAGCGGAGGGGGGGTCCTGGGACGAGAGCGGAGGGGGGGTCCTGGGACGAGAGCGGAGGGGGGGTCCTGGGACGAGAGCGGAGGGGGGGTCCTGGGACGAGAGCGGAGGGGGGGTCCTGGGACGAGAGCGGAGGGGGGGTCCTGGGACGAGAGCGGAGGGGGGGTCCTGGGACGAGAGCGGAGGGGGGGTCCTGGGACGAGAGCAGAGGGGGGGTCCTGGGACGAGAGCAGAGGGGGGGGTCCTGGGACGAGAGCAGAGGGGGGGTCCTGGGACGAGAGCAGAGGGGGGGTCCTGGGACGAGAGCAGAGGGGGGGTCCTGGGACGAGAGCAGAGGGGGGGTCCTGGGACGAGAGCAGAGAGGGGGTCCTGGGACGAGAGCAGAGAGGGGGTCCTGGGATGAGAGCAGAGAGGGGGTCCCGGGGATGAGAGCAGAGAGGGGGTCCCGGGGATGAGAGCAGAGAGGGGGTCCCGGGGACGAGAGCAGAGAGGACTTGAAATCTCCCCACACCACCCCACCTTGCAGCACAAGTCCACTGCTCTCCAAAAGCAACCCCCACCATCACTTCTCAATGTGTGCATCCTGACCCCCCCCCCCCCCTCCTGGTTACTGTGTCAGTCACTGTGTGTCCCCCTCCCCTATCAACAACCTAAACTATATACACACCGCAGATGACCAGCACAGCTCTTGCAGTGGATGTCTTTCCTCCCCGACTCCTCCACCTCCTGTCTGTATACATCGGAGGCAAGGAGGAGGATCCTCTGTGAGCTCTTTCTGTGTGATGGGAGAGATGTCAGTGTCGGCTGCTAGTGCTACAGAGGAACGATCGCTACGTGGGGAACTCGGGGCACCCTGCAACAGATGTGGGGAAGGTGTCCTGAGTACCCACACTAGCGTGCCCCTGTCGGACCAGTTACCGGAGCTCAGTGCTGGAACTTGTTACGGCACTGGGCTCCAGGATCAACACAGTACCAGGAGCCTCTCATGGGGCCCCCTGCTGGCCCCGGGCAGTGACCGAGTTCCCTAATGGTCAGTCCGCCCCTGGCAGTAGAACACTGCCAATATGCAAACATATTGGTCTAATGCATTGTGGTTCTGCACAACACTTTCTGTAATTCACAAAGAGAAGGTTGCAGAACACTAAATCCTTTAGCAAGAGCCTGAAAAACAATCAATTGGCATTGTGAACAGCCAAAAGATTTAAGTATAATGCAATATACAGGGCTTTTTTCAGCGGGAACGCAGGGGGACGCAGCTCCGGCACCTCCAGCACTAAGGGTCGGTTCACACTAGGACGACTTGGGATCCGACTTGTAAGCCTTCAAGTCGCCCCAAGTCGCCTAGAATGAGATTTGCATTACAGTGAATGAGAGCGTCTTAATTGACACTACTGAAGTCGCTCCGACTTCAGAGCGTACTACTTGTACTACTTGGATCCGACTTCTAGGCGACCTGTACCCATAGAATTCAATGGAAGTCGCCTCCAAGTCGGATCTCCATCTATATTGAAGCGATTTTACAGGAAAAAATATTAGTTTGCCCAGGCAAACCCCTCCCTCCCAGAGAGCTGATTATTCTATAATTGGCCACAGCCAAAGTCGCCTGTCCTGGAGGCGACTTGAAGTCGCGTTGTAAATTGCTTAAAGTCGCGTTGAAGTCGCCTTGCAAAGTCGCGCTGAAGTCATGTTGCCCCTGTGTGAATCGAGCCTGAATGTATGTAATGGCAAGAGGTACTGGAATGTGCTGGAGGGTTGATGCTGGCTGCTGGGGGGGTCTAATGTTGCTGGGGGGATCTATTGTTTAGGAAGACAAGGTGGTGGGATCAATTGTTGTTGGGAAGAATCAAATGTTGAGAGAAGGGTCTATTGTTATTTGCTAGAGGGTCTATTAATGCTGGCTGTGAGGGATCTATTGTTGCTGAGGGGACTATTGTTTAGGGAGGAGGTCTATTGTTGCTGGGGGATATTACATTGCTGGGGGGTCAATAGTTGCTAGGAGGAATCTACTGTTGAGGGAGGGGTCTATTGTTGCTGGCTGCTGGGAGATTTAGACCCCTTTCACACTGGGGCGGTTTGCAAGCGTTAGTTTTTGAAAATGAAGAAAGACAAGAAAAATTTTTTTTTTCTTTTTTCAAAACTTTGTGACAAAAAGTGAGGTCTGCAAAATACTCACTATACCTCTCAGCAAATAGCTTGGGGTGTCTACTTTCCAAAATGGGGTCATTTGGGGGGGTTTGTGCCACCTGGGCATTCCATGGCCTCCGAAACTGTGATAGGCAGTGAAGAGTGAAATAAAAAATTTACGCCCTTAGAAATCCTGAAGGCGGTGCTTGGTTTTCGGGGTCCCGTACGTGGCTAGGCTCCCAAAAAGTCTCACACATGTGGTATCCCCGTACTCAGGAGAAGCAACAGAATGTATTTTGGGGTGTAATTTCACATATTCCCATGGCATGTTTGAGCAATATATCATTTAGTGACAACTTTGTGCAAAAAAAAAAAAAAATTGTCTTTTTCCCACAACTTGTCACAATATAATATTCCATGGACTCAACATGCCTCTCAGCAAATAGCTTGGGGTGTCGACTTTCCAAAATGGGGTCATTTGGGGGGGTTTGAACTGTCCTGGCATTTTATGAACAACATTTAGAAGCTTATGTCACATATCACCCACTCTTCTAACCACTTGAAGACAAAGCCCTTTCTGACACTTTTTGTTTACATGAAAACATTTTTTTTTCTTTGCAAGAAAATAACGTTGAACCCCCAAACATTATATATTTTTTTAAAGCAAATGCCCTACAGATTAAAATGGTGGGTGTTTCATTTTTTTTTCAAACACTTTTTTTTGGGAAAAAACACACTTTTTTACATTTTAATGCACTAAAACACACTATATTGCCCAAATGTTTGATGAAATAAAAAAGATGATCTTAGGCCGAGTACATCGATACCAAACACGACATGCTTTAAAATTGCGCACAAACGTGCAGTGGCGACAAACTAAATACATTTTAAAAACCTTTAAAAGCCTTTACAGGTTACCACTTTAGATTTACAGAGGAGGTCTACTGCTAAAATTACTGCCCTCGATCTGACCTTCGCGGTGATACCTCACATGCATGGTGCAATTGCTGTTTACATTTGACGCCAGACCGACACTTGCATTCGCCTTTGCGCGAGAGCAGGGGGGGACAGGGGTGCTTTTTTTAATTATTTTTTTGCTTTTTTATCTTATTTTTAAACTGTTCCTTTCATTTTTTTTTTTAATCATTTTTATTGTTATCTCAGGGAATGTAAATATCCCCTATGATAGCAATAGGTAGTGACAGGTACTCTTTTATGAAAAAATTGGGATCTATTACACCCTAGATCTCTCCTCTGCTCTCAAAGCATCTCACACCAAGATCGGTGTGATAAAATGCTTTCCCAATTTCCCAATGGCGCTGTTTACATCTGGCTAAATCTAAGTCATGAAATGCTCGTAGCTTCCGGTTTCTTAGGCCATAGAGATGATTGGAGCCATTCTGGTCTCTGATCAGCTCTATGGTCAGCTGGCTGAATCACCGGCTGCATTCTCAGGTTCCCTGTTGGGACAGGAGAGCCAGAGAAAAACATGGAAGACGGTGGGGGACGGACATTCCCTCCCACTGCTTGTAAAAGCAGTCTAGAGGCTAATTAGCCGCTAGGATTACTTTTACATGAAAGCCGACTGCTGGCTGAAAAGAATGATACCAAGATGATACCTAAACCAGCAGGCATCATTCTGGTATAACCACTGAAGGTCCAGCAACATACCAGTACGTTGCTGGTCCTTTTTGGGCATATATTGTAAACTTTTTTTCTTGCAGCCTGTGGGCTAAACGAAAAAAAGAGATTGATCGGTGGGTATGCCCACCATTAGAATACCTCCCTTCATCCACCCACTTCTAATGATGGGCATACATGCACCGTTTATATATGCCGAAAGGTAGGAGCAAGTCGCTCCTCCGCCCCTGCTGCCCCCATGCTTCGGCATATATGCTCTTTTTTTTAACTGTGGTGGTGAAATCAATTCCTACAGCGCTCGAGTCACGGCTTTATGTATCGTGGGAGCACACGCTGTTGCTGTCAAGATAAATAAATCCGTGCTGCAACTGAATGGCGTATACCTGCTAAGCAAATGATGGTTAAACAATAAAACGATAAAATATACAATAAAATATAAAAATAAGTAACATTACAGTATAACAGTAAGACATACCATACCTGCAAAGCAAATACAAAAAAAAATAGTAAAAAATTAAACATTTTTTAACGCAACCTGTGCCTAAAATATATATATGCCGAAGCATGGGGGCATCCACCCACAAAAGGTAGGAGCAAATCGCTCCTCCGCCCCTGCTGCCCCCATGCTTCGGCATATATGCTGAAGTATGTAACTGCGGTGGTGAAATCACCTCCGACAGCGCTGGAGTCAGGGCTTTATGTATTGTGGGAGCAAACGCTGTTGCTGTCAAGATAAATAAATCTGCTCTGCAGCTGAATGGCGTACCTGAAAACAAAAAAAGGGTTAACAATAAAACACAGTAAACAGCAAAGTATAAAAAAATTGCATACCTTTAAAGTAAACATGATAAAATATAATAACAATAAAACATTGCAGAATAGAATACAGTAAAAAAGAGCAGAACAATCGAGAGAGAATAGAGAGAGAACAATAAAACAAACTATTTTTTTTTTTTATATATATTTTATTTTATTTTTTTTACTTTTTTTTGTAACTGTAACCAGTTCGGGTCTCTCAAAATGCGATAGCATCTTGCGAGACCCTGTGAAAGTGTGCCTAGTCTGTGCAGTGCTGTACCCTACGCTAATACTCAATTAGTGTATGGTAGCGTTCAAAACATTCACCAATGCAAAGACCAGGATAGTCAGGACAGGAGGGACAATAATACCGGGTGTCACGCCTATATTCGCGCTTGCTGCAGACACGACATCCTTTTTGGGGGGCTCGTTGGGTAGGGGTACTCGGGAGGACATAAAGAAAATGCCTCTCATGCAGCCGGCTTACTGCATTTGGTTGGGGAAGGTGAGGTGGAGCACCGTCTGGAAACAGAAGGGCTCTGACGATCTCTTCCTGGAATTTAAGGAAGGATCCAGTCCGTCCTGAAGCTCTGTATAGCACATAAGCGTTCAGCAAAGCCAATTGAAATAAATAGACACTTTCTTGTACCAGCGTCTGGCCTTACGGGCAACTAGGTACGGCACCAACAACTGGTCGTTGAGGTCCACCCCTCCCATATTTTGGTTATATTCGTGGACACAGAGGGGTTTCTCTACAACACCAGTCGCCGTAGTAATTTGGACCGTCGTGTCTGCATGAAGGGAGGTAAGAACGAAAACATTCTTATTATCCCTCCACTTCATAGTGAGTAAATTTATTACACTGCAAGCAGGCTCTCTCCCCAGCCTAAGACGGGAATCTACAAGCTGCTGGGGAAAGCCCCGATGATTAGGTCGCACGGTGCCACATGCTCCAATCTGCTGATCAAACAAGTGACTAAAAAGTGGCACGCTCGTGTAATAATTGTCCACGTACAAGTGGTACCCCTTTCCGAATAAGAGTGACACCAAGTCCTTCACAATCTTGCCAGCGCTTCCTATGTAGTCAGGGCAGTTTGTCGGCTCTACGTGACTATCTTTTCCCTCATAAACCATAAAACTACATGTATAGCCTGTGGCCCTGTCACAGAGCTTATACATCTTGACCCCGTATCTGGCAAGCTTGCTGGGAAGGTACTGTTTGAATGACAAGCGGCCAGAAAACTTAATCAGGGACTCATCAACGCAGACAACTTGATGGGGAGTAAACAAGTCTGCAAAACGTTGGTTGAAGTGGTTTACGAGGGGCCGAATTTTGTAGAGCCGATCGTATCCAGGGTCTCCACAAGGACGACCGAGTTCATTGTCATTGAAGTGCATGAACCGCAAGATCTGCTTGTATCGTGCCCTGTTCATGGAGGCAGAGAACAAGGGCATATGGTGAATTGGGTCAGTGGACCAATATGACCGCAACTCACTCTTTTTAGTTATGCCCGTGTTGAGGGAAAGGCCCAGAAAGACCTTAAATTCGGAGACCGTAATTGGTCTCCAATCTCTGGCAAGGGAGGACTGGGGAATAGTGGCGATGTGTTGACCAGCGTACAAATTGCTTTGGTCCACAATAGATCTGTAGAGATCTTCGGTGAAAAACAGCGAATAAAAATCCAGTGACGTAAAATCAACTGTTTCCACCTGAATGCCGGGTTGGCCAGTGAATGGGGGAAGTACGGGCGCTGCAGAAGTGGTGGGTTCCCAATTAGGATTGGCGAATGCAGCAGGAAGGGCACTATGGGCACGGCGAGCCTGTGTTCGTCTTCTTGGTGGCAGCGGGACACTACTTGTGCTTGCCACCTCACTAGCTTGAATTGCACTTATGGGACTCGCCATGTCACCACGTGATACTGCAGTGCTGGATGTACGACCAGGGTGTACTCGGCGCTAGTACTGTTCTGCTCCATACGAGGTACCTGCGGTTCTTGCACATCAACAGCAGAAGAAGAAGATTGGGGTCGGGTACGCCTGACCTTGGCAGGGACCACAACTCCGTCGTCAGAGCTATCTGTCATGGAGCCACTGTCGTCTACAGGATCGTATTCTGAGCCTGAATCTGACAGATGAGTGACTTCCTCTTCACTATCTGTCATGCTCAGAAACGTGTAGCCCTCTTCACTACTGTACCTTCGATTTGCCATTTTGGGCTCTAAATTTAGTGGTACACTAGTGAGACTCACAGGTAAAAAAGCTCCTGACTGTTAGCGACTGTATCAAAACGCTACCAAAAAACTGTTAGCGATCGCAGGGATCAGGCCTGACTCCGCAAACGCTGCAGTTATTTGTGTTTAGTGTTTAGTAAGTGACAGTGATCGATCGATACTGCACTTGGGTGGGCTGGGCTGGGCTGAGGGGCAAAACGCAGGTGCTAGCAGGTATCTGGGCTGATCCCGCAAACACTGCGTTTTTGGGAACCCTAAACTGCTGGGGCCGCTAGTATAGATCTGATTGGATCAGATATTGATCCGTTCAGATACTATACCACTAAGGGAGGTGTATACTGCGTGCGTGGGTGTTAGCGGTACTGGCGCTAACCTAACGCTGCCTGGGGCGACGCAGACCCTATCTGACCCTAAAACTTAACTTATATCACCGCCGGGCGATCAGGGGGTTAAACCTTTATTAGGTAATAAACGGCGGGTGCCCTGAAACTATAAAAAACAAACTAACCAGCATCACCCGTAACAGTTATACGGTGATCACGGGTAAAAGGGTTAGCTAGGGGGCAATCAGGGGGTTAAAACCTTTATTAGGTAGTATATGGGGGTCCCTGAAGCTATAAAACGCTGACGGCAAACCTAAATACTTACCTCCCTAACTAGCGTCACCTGTGACACTAATACAGCGATCAGAAAAAGGATCGCTTAGTGACACTGGTGACGGGGGGTGATCAAGGGGTTAAAACTTTGTTAGGGGGGTACCCTAGACCTAAAGGGGGCTAACACTAACTGTCTTCCACTTATAACTGTCACAAACTGACACCAATGCAATAATCAGTAAAAAAAAAAAATGCTATTGGTGTCACTGTGACAGGGGGTACAGGGGGGTGATCGGGGGGTGATGGGGGGTGAAAAGTGTGCCTAGAGTGTTCTACTGTAAGTGTAGTGTTGGTGCACTTACTTGGATGTCTTCTCTCCTCGGCGCCGGAACGAAAAAGTCCGACTCGAGGAGAGATGACATCACTTCCTCTGCCGCTGTTTACATTACAGAGGCAGAGGAAGATTGTCATTCGTTGGGAACGATCGCGAGGGGGTGGCCACGAATGAGTGGCCTCCCCCTCAGCATGGATCGCCCCCCCCCTAACGATGCCGACCGCCTCGGGCACCGGGGGGGCGCGATGCACCTCCCGCCCGCGGGAGGCAGATCACATACCAGGTACGTGATTTTGCCTGCCCGTGCCATTCTGCCGCAGTATATCTGCATTAGGCGGTCGGCAAGTGGTTAATTGGCCACAATAATAAACTATTGTGGCCATTTAAATTAATTAACGCCCAAGCATTTGATACGCCTAGCTTTAACCAGTAGCATACCACCCGCCGCACATTTACTGTGGCAGGGCAACCCCTCTGCACCAGATCACGTACCTAGTTTGTAATCGCCGCTTCCGGGAAGGGCGGCACGTGCGCCCACCCACCCGGTGGTGCCACGATTCGCTCCAGCACCGATCCATCTACATGTCCAAGCCAATGATTTTTGATCTGGACCTGCTGATCAGTACTGGCGAATCAGAGATCATAGTGTGCCTGTGTTTACAAAACATAAGCACAGGATGTGACGAGATCTTCTCTCATGGAGCACACAAACACACAGTAAAACACATAGTTAGGCAAATTTAACCCCCTAATCGCCCCCCCCAGATAACCCTTTCACTCCCTGTTACAGTGTCGTTAGGTACAGTGCACAGATATTTTACTAGTCACTGTATTAGTGTCACTGGTGATGCCAAATTTGCAATAGCATCAGTCCGATAGTCAGGGTACCCGCCACATATTCACTAATTCAACCCTAGAATGCAGTCACACTAGAACTCACAGGACACCCACATTCACTAATACAATCTACACTATGTATCAGTCAGACACTAACTCACACTCTCTATTACTAGTACAGTCTGAACTAATCAATATCTTTGATCAGATCAGAACTATAGTAGCGTCCTTAAAAGTATAGTGTTCCCAAAAACACAGCGTTAGCAGGATCAGCCCCGACACCTGCCAGCACCTGCGTTTAACCCTTCCGCCCCCCCCAACAAGTGCAGTGTCAGAAGATCACTGTCACTTCCGATACACAATACACAAAACTACAGCATTAGCAGAGTCAGGCCTGATCTCTGCTAGCGCTGGCAGTTCCATTTTATTTGTAGCGGTTCAAGCAGTCCCTGACAGACAGGTGCTTTTTTACCCGTGAGTCACACTAGTTACCGATAAATTTAGTGGCCAAAATGTCAAATGAAAGGTACACTAGTGAAGAGGCCTACAGGATTCTGAGCAATACAGATGAGAGCGATGGGAGTCCTCTGTCAGAATCAGGCTCAGAATATGAACCTGTAGAGAGCAGCGGCACCCTGACAGATAGCTCTGACGGCAGAGTAGAGGTCTCTGCTAAGGTTAAATAGATAGAAAACAGCGCTATATATATAAATATATATTAATAAAACCTAACTAACGTGTTGCAGCTGCTGGATACGAGTACTAAGACTTTGATTATAGATAGAACAAAAAACCTGCGCTGGCAGCTCACCATAAAGAGAAATAAATAAAGAATAATAAATGATAAATAAAATATAAAGATCAAATAAAATTGAATATGCACAAAATGTGTATGATTGGCAAAAATGCCACTAGGAGCAGTGTGACTAGAGACAATTTGATGTCACAATACTGGTGCGATTAACAAAGAATGTGACAGATTGATTATTATTCGTGACCTCAAATACAAGTGTATAAACCTCCTATTAAATACCAAATATTAGGTGAATACAGGATATGGGCATTAAACAATAACTTCCTATTGGCGGAGAGTCCTTTACAACAAGATATTCCTTCACAAAATCAGTCAATAGACTTCAGACTTTTCCATCCACAGACTAGGTTTAGGCATGGAGATAGGCTAGTGCTGTTGATACTTGTGAAGAGACCTTGGGAGCCACGGACCTCACGTTCCACCCAGAAGATGAAAGAAAGAGCATATAGTGTAAAACCTATAACACCGTGAGATCACCTGCGCATAACAGCGCTACTCACGGAACCGATGTGCAGAGCAGGCATTCAGATATCCAGTCAGTGTTCAGTCAGTGCATGCGTTCCACCGACTCCAGGAAGTGATGTCACTGGTTCTCAGGCGTAAGCCGGATGTTGCGTTGGCGCGTTTCACCCCTCCCCCAGGGCGTTATCAAAGACTTAACATCCAGCCCACACAAGATTTAATTTATACTACGTTCAGCGAGTGACAGCCAGTTACGGCCAATGGGTGAGCATTACCCATTTCTTCCTAAATCATCATATCCTGTTGCAATTAGAAAACTTTAATCAGTGAACAGAGACACAACATCTCCTATCACCACAATAAGCAAGTGTATGCGCTTAAACAACCCATAACAGAACATTGTCTTAACAGACAATATCGCGACTTTGAGAGAATTGTCAAGAAGCAACTTCTTCTTCAGGACAATGATCTGAAGAAATTGTTGCCAAAACAGCCTAAATTTATTTACACCAAACCGCCTACGATGAGGTTACAACTGGCACACAATGTCATTAACCCTCCGAAAAAGGTATGCACCTTTTTGGATAGCGTTGGGTTTTTCAGTTGTGGCAAGTGTGTGATGTGTAAGACATCCAAATTTCGTAGACGAAAAACTACCCACTTTAGTTCTCTGACAGATGGTAGATCTTATGAGATTAAAAAATTCATAACATGTAGTACTACACATGTCACTTACCTCTTGTCTTGTCCCTGCAATCTCCAGTATGTGGGGAGAACCACCAGACAGTTGGGTGTAAGGCTCAGAGAACATGTGAATAGGATCAAAAAGGGATATAGATATCATGGCCTTTCCAACCATTTCAGGTTGTTCCATAACAAAGACCCGAGTGTACTCACCTTCTGTGGGATTGATAGGGTTGAGGAACACTGGCGAGTAGGGATGAGCTTCGTGTTCGAGTCGAACCCATGTTCGACTCGAACATCGGCTGTTCGATCGTTCGCCGAATTGCGAACGATATGGGCCGTTCGCGCCAAATTCGTGTGGCGCGTCACGGCCCATAATTCACTGCGGCATCGCAGTGCATTGCTTGCTGATGATTGGCCAAGCATGCACTATGACCCGCATGCTTGGCCAATCACAGCGCCGCCTTAACAGAGAGCCATAATTGGCCAAAGCCAAGGAGGCTTTGGCCAATTATGGCTCAGGGGATTTAGTACACGCCCCACACTATATAAGGCCGCCTGCACGGCGGCCCTGTGCAGTGTGTTCCGGTGTGCTTAGAGAGAGAGAGAGACAGTGTCATTTCATTTGAGTTAGCTAGATTAGGCAGGACAGTCAGTCAGTTAGCTGCACTTAAAGTGTATTGTGTATATATATGCATCCCAGGTGTTGCATATATATATATATATACACTGTATTCAGTTTAGCTAGATCCGTTCCTGTTATCTTCTAGACTATTTACATTTAGTGCAGTGCGTCCTGCTCACAGTGTTCAGCTAGATCCATTCCTGTTATATTCCTACTGACAGGCAGGCTTGTCTTGTTACAGTATTTTGAAGAAAATTACTGGTGTTCTTTTGATCCTATTAGTACCACAGTCAGGCAGCTAGACTATTTACATTTAGTGCAGTGCGTCCTGCTCACAGTGTTCAGCTAGATCCGTTCCTGTTATCTTCTTACTGACAGGCAGGCTTGTCTTGTTACAGTATTTTAAAGAAAATTACTGGTGTTCTTTTGATCCTATTAGTACCACAGTCAGGCAGCTAGACTATTTACAGTTAGTGCAGTGCGTCCTGCCCACAGTGTTCTGCTAAACCTACAAGTAAGTGGGGTGCGTCCTGCTCACAGTGTTCAGCTAAACCTACAAGTTAGTGGGGTGCGTCCACCTCACAGTGTTCAGCTAAACCTACAAGCTAGTGGGGTGCGTCCTGCTCACAGTGTTCAGCTAGATCCGTTTCTGTTATCTTCTTACTAACAGGCAGGCTTGTCTTGTTACAGTAAATACAGCTACCTGAAGAAAATTGCTGGTGTTCTTTTGATCCTATTAGTACCACAGTCAGGCAGCTAGACTATTTACAGTTAGTGCAGTGCGTCCTGCTCACAGTGTTCTGCTAAACCTACAAGTTAGTGGGGTGCGTCCTGCTCACAGTGTTCAGCTAAACCTACAAGTTAGTGGGGTGCGTCCACCTCACAGTGTTCAGCTAAACCTACAAGCTAGTGGGGTGCGTCCTGCTCACAGTGTTCAGCTAGATCCGTTTCTGTTATCTTCTTACTGACAGGCAGGCTTGTCTTGTTACAGTAAATACAGCTACCTGAAGAAAATTGCTGGTGTTCTTTTGATCCTATTAGTACCACAGTCAGGCAGCTAGACTATTTACAGTTAGTGCAGTGCGTCCTGCTCACAGTGTTCTGCTAAACCTACAAGTCAGTGGGGTGCGTCCTGCTCACAGTGTTCAGCTAAACCTACAAGTTAGTGGGGTGCGTCCACCTCACAGTGTTCAGCTAAACCTACAAGCTAGTGGGGTGCGTCCTGCTCACAGTGTTCAGCTAGATCCGTTTCTGTTATCTTCTTACTAACAGGCAGGCTTTTCTTGTTACAGTAAATACAGCTACCTGAAGAAAATTGCTGGTGTTCTTTTGATCCTATTAGTACCACAGTCAGGCAGCTAGACTATTTACAGTTAGTGCAGTGCGTCCTGCTCACAGTGTTCTGCTAAACCTACAAGTTAGTGGGGTGCGTCCTGCTCACAGTGTTCAGCTAAACCTACAAGTTAGTGGGGTGCGTCCACCTCACAGTGTTCAGCTAAACCTACAAGCTAGTGGGGTGCGACCTGCTCACAGTGTTCAGCTAGATCCGTTCCTGTTATCTTCTTACTGACAGGCAGGCTTGTCTTGTTACAGTAAATACAGCTACCTGAAGAAAATTGCTGGTGTTCTTTTGATCCTATTAGTACCACAGTCAGGCAGCTAGACTATTTACAGTTAGTGCAGTGCGTCCTGCTCACAGTGTTCTGCTAAACCTACAAGTTGGTGGGGTGCGTCCTGCTCACAGTGTTCAGCTAAACCTACAAGTTAGTGGGGTGCGTCCACCTCACAGTGTTCAGCTAAACCTACAAGCTAGTGGGGTGCGTCCTGCTCACAGTGTTCAGCTAGATCCGTTCCTGTTATCTTCTTACTGACAGGCAGGCTTGTCTTGTTACAGTATTTTAAAGAAAATTGCTGGTGTTCTTTTGATCCTATTAGTATCACAGTCAGGCAGCTAGACTATTTACAGTTAGTGCAGTGCGTCCTGCTCACAGTGTTCTGCTAAACCTACAAGTTAGTGGGGTGCGTCCTGCTCACAGTGTTCAGCTAAACCTACAAGTTAGTGGGGTGCGTCCACCTCACAGTGTTCAGCTAAACCTACAAGCTAATGGGGTGCGTCCTGCTCACAGTGTTCAGCTAGATCCGTTCCTGTTATCTTCTTACTGACAGGCAGGCTTGTCTTGTTACAGTAAATACAGCTACCTGAAAAAAATTGCTGGTGTTCTTTTGATACTATTAGTACCACAGTCAGGCAGCTAGACTATTTACAGTTAGTGCAGTGCGTCCTGCTCACAGTGTTCTGCTAAACCTACAAGTTAGTGGGGTGCATCCTGCTCACAGTGTTCAGCTAAACCTACAAGTTAGTGGGGTGCGTCCACCTCACAGTGTTCAGCTAAACCTACAAGCTAGTGGGGTGCGTCCTGCTCACAGTGTTCAGCTAGATCCGTTTCTGTTATCTTCTTACTAACAGGCAGGCTTTTCTTGTTACAGTAAATACAGCTACCTGAAGAAAATTGCTGGTGTTCTTTTGATCCTATTAGTACCACAGTCAGGCAGCTAGACTATTTACAGTTAGTGCAGTGCGTCCTGCTCACAGTGTTCTGCTAAACCTACAAGTTAGTGGGGTGCGTCCTGCTCACAGTGTTCAGCTAAACCTACAAGTTAGTGGGGTGCGTCCACCTCACAGTGTTCAGCTAAACCTACAAGCTAGTGGGGTGCGTCCTGCTCACAGTGTTCAGCTAGATCCGTTTCTGTTATCTTCTTACTGACAGGCAGGCTTGTCTTGTTACAGTAAATACAGCTACCTGAAGAAAATTGCTGGTGTTCTTTTGATCCTATTAGTACCACAGTCAGGCAGCTAGACTATTTACAGTTAGTGCAGTGCGTCCTGCTCACAGTGTTCTGCTAAACCTACAAGTTAGGGGGTGCGTCCTGCTCACAGTGTTCAGCTAAACCTACAAGTTAGTGGGGTGCGTCCACCTCACAGTGTTCAGCTAAACCTACAAGCTAGTGGGGTGCGTCCTGCTCACAGTGTTCAGCTAGATCCGTTCCTGTTATCTTCTTACTGACAGGCAGGCTTGTCTTGTTACAGTAAATACAGCTACCTGAAGAAAATTGCTGGTGTTCTTTTGATCCTATTAGTACCACAGTCAGGCAGCTAGACTATTTACAGTTAGTGCAGTGCGTCCTGCTCACAGTGTTCTGCTAAACCTACAAGTTAGTGGGGTGCGTCCTGCTCACAGTGTTCAGCTAAACCTACAAGTTAGTGGGGTGCGTCCACCTCACAGTGTTCAGCTAAACCTACAAGCTAGTGGGGTGCGTCCTGCTCACAGTGTTCAGCTAGATCCGTTCCTGTTATCTTCTTACTGACAGGCAGGCTTGTCTTGTTACAGTATTTTAAAGAAAATTGCTGGTGTTCTTTTGATCCTATTAGTACCACAGTCAGGCAGCTAGACTATTTACAGTTAGTGCAGTGCGTCCTGCTCACAGTGTTCTGCTAAACCTACAAGTTAGTGGGGTGCGTCCTGCTCACAGTGTTCAGCTAAACCTACAAGTTAGTGGGGTGCGTCCACCTCACAGTGTTCAGCTAAACCTACAAGCTAGTGGGGTGCGTCCTGCTCACAGTGTTCAGCTAGATCCGTTCCTGTTATCTTCTTACTGACAGGCAGGCTTGTCTTGTTACAGTATTTTAAAGAAAATTACTGATGTTCTTTTGATCCTATTAGTACCACAGTCAGGCAGCTAGACTATTTACAGTTAGTGCAGTGCGTCCTGCTCACAGTGTTCTGCTAAACCTACAAGTTAGTGGGGTGCGTCCTGCTCACAGTGTTCAGCTAAACCTACAAGTTAGTGGGGTGCGTCCACCTCACAGTGTTCAGCTAAACCTACAAGCTAGTGGGCTGCGTCCTGCTCACAGTGTTCAGCTAGATCCGTTTCTGTTATCTTCTTACTGACAGGCAGGCTTGTCTTGTTACAGTAAATACAGCTACCTGAAGAAAATTGCTGGTGTTCTTTTGATCCTATTAGTACCACAGTCAGGCAGCTAGACTATTTACAGTTAGTGCAGTGCGTCCTGCTCACAGTGTTCTGCTAAACCTACAAGTTAGTGGGGTGCGTCCACCTCACAGTGTTCAGCTAAAGCTACCTGTAGAAGGTTGGTGGTGTTCTCATACTACAGGCAGGCAGTTGATTTTGCTAGCTGCAGTATCAGTACATATATATATATATATATATATATATATATATATATATCCCAGCTTAGTGCAGCTACAGGCCATTAGTATGTCTGGAAGGCCAAGAAGGAGAGGCAGACAGTCACAAGCCAATAAGAGAGGGCAAGCAGGCTCTGTGTCTAGTGCTGGTCGTGGAGACGGTGCATCCTCATCAGCACGTGGCCATGGGACACGCTTGGCCTTTTTTTCGGCAGCTGGCCATGTTGAGCCGCAACATGCGGAAGACTTGGTCGAGTGGATGACCAAGCCGTCCTCATCCTCCTCATCCTCTCTCACCCATGCCCAGGGTACTTTGTCTGGCAAAGCAGCGGCCTCTTCCCTCGGCTCAATGTCATCAGTGACTCCTTTTCTAGCCCCACCATGTCCTCCTGAGGAGTCCCTCGAACTGTTTGACCACAGTGTTGGGTACATGCTCCAGGAGGGTGCCCAGCGTTTGGAAGGCTCTGATGATGATACTGAGCTCGATGAAGGCAGTAACACGAGCACGGACAGAGGGGGTGCCCAAGAAGGACAGCAATCTGGCAGTCATGCTCCCCCTGCTGCAGCATACTGCCAGGTTTGCTCCAGTGATGAGGAGGGAGGGGATGATGAGGTCACTGACTCAACGTGGGTGCCTGATAGGAGAGAGGAGGAGGAGGCGGCACATCACCAACGAGGCAGGATGCCCTCCAGGGGCCAGCCTAAGGGCAGCACATTGACTGCATCACACCCCAAAGCTCCACATGTGCAGGGCGCTGCAGTCTCTGCGCGTTATTCAAAAAGTTCTTTGGTGTGGGCCTTTTTTGAGACAAGTGCATCAGATCGCACCGCTGCTATTTGCAACATATGTCTCAAGCGTATCTCGCGTGGCCAAAACATCTCCCGCTTGGGTACCACATGCTTGACCAGACATATGTTGACCTGCCATGCAGTTCGTTGGCAAGCGTATCTAAAAGACCCACACCAAAGAACAAAGAGGACCTCTGCTTGCTCCTCATCAGCTGAGATTTCCAACCCCACTAGACCTTCAGTCCTCTCTGAGACCTGCACTGAGAGGAATGAAGGTGTAGAATTAGGTGTGTCACAGCCACGTACTTGTGGGCAATCTGATTTTGGTACACCGACGTCAGATTGTACCAGGCAAATTTCCCTGCCCCAGCTACTGCACCGCCGAAAGAAGTTTGCTCCCAGCCATCCACATGCCCAACGGTTGAATGCTAGCTTGGCAAAATTGCTAGCACTTCAACTGCTGCCTTTTCAGTTGGTAGACTCTGCCCCCTTCCGTGAGTTTGTGGAATGTGCGGTTCCTCAGTGGCAGGTACCCAAACGCCACTTTTTCTCACGGAAGGCGATTCCGGCTCTCTATCAGCATGTGGAAGGCAATGTCCATGCCTCGCTGGACAGGGCGGTCAGCGGTAAGATGCATATTACCGCTGACTCATGGTCCAGCAGGCATGGACAGGGACGTTACCTAAGTTTCACGGCGCATTGGGTGATTCTGCTGGCAGCTGGGAAGGATGCAGGACAAGGTGCAGTAGTGTTGGAGGTTGTTCCGCCACCACGCCTCCAAAATGCTAATGATTGTGACACACCTCTCTCCTCCACCCCCTCCTCTTCTTCTTCCTCCATGACCTCTTCCTCGGAACCAGCGGTGCTCCGTAGTCGTTCAAGGGGCTACGCAAGTACGCAGGCCAAAAGATGCCATGCGGTGCTTGAGCTGGTGTGCTTGGGGGACAGGAGCCACACTGGGGCAGAGGTTCTGTCAGCTCTGCAGGAGCAGGTTCAGAGGTGGTTGACGCCACGCCAACTTAAGGCAGGAATGGTGGTTTGCGACAATGGCACCAACCTCCTCTCTGCCCTCCGACAGGGACAAATGACCCATGTGCCCTGTTTGGCTCACGTCCTTAACTTGGTGGTGCAGCGGTTCTTGGGCAGGTACCCGGGCTTACAGGATGTCCTGAGGCAGGCCAGGAAAGTCTGTGTGCATTTCCGCCGGTCATATAATGCCAGTGCTCGGCTGACGGACCTCCAAAAGGAGTTTAACCTGCCCAAGAACCGCCTAATCTGTGACATGCCCACCAGGTGGAACTCAACGTTGGCCATGCTGCAGCGGCTGCACACGCAGCAGAGGGCCATCAATGAGTACCTGTGCGACTATGGCACCAGGACAGGGTCAGGGGAGCTTGGTTATTTTTCCCCACGCCAGTGGGCCATGATCAGGGATGCATGCACTGTCCTGTCACCATTTGAGGAGGCCACGAGGATGGTGAGCAGTGACAGTGCATGCATCAGTGACACTGTCCCCCTTGTCCACCTGTTGGAGCACACGCTGCGTGGAATAATGGACAGGGCACTTGAGGCAGAACAGAGGCAGGAAGAGGAGGACTTCCTTAGCTCTCAAGGCCCCCTTTATCCAGACAGTGTTCCTGCGTGCCCGCCGATCACACAGGAAGAGGACGAGGAGGAAGAGGAAGAGGAGGAGGAGGAGGAGGAAGATTGTGTCAGTATGGAGGTGGAGCCTGGCACTCAGCATCAGCAGCAGTCTTTAAGGGATCAGTCCCAAGAAACACATGGACTTGTACGTGGCTGGGAGGAGGTGGCTGCGGACCATGTCGTCCTTAGTGACCCAGAGGACTCCGGACCGAATGCCTCAGCAAACCTACGCTGCATGGCCTCCCTGATCCTGCAAAGCCTGCGTAAGGATCCTCGTATTCGTGGTATCAAGGAGAAGGACCAATACTGGCTGGCAACCCTCCTTGATCCACGTTACAAGGGTAAGGTTGCGGACCTTATCTTGCCATCGCAGAGGGAGCAGAGGATGAAACATCTTCGGGAGGCCTTGCAGAAAGGTCTGTGCAACGCGTTCCCAGAGACTGGGAGGTTACAAACTCCTGTTTCTGGACAACGTGTTGCTGAGGCTTCGGTCAGTCAAAGAAGGAGCGGTGGAGAAGGTGGCCGTCTGACCGATGCGTTCAGACAATTTTTTGGTCCGCAGCCCCAAGGTATGATCGGTTCCAGCAACCATTGCCAGCGTCTGTTTTACATGGTGCAGGAATACCTAGGGGCAAGATCAGACTTGGACGCCTTTCCCACCGAAAATCCTCTGGGTTACTGGGTCTTGAGGATGGATCACTGGCCAGAGCTTGCACAGTATGCAATTGAGCTACTGGCCTGTCCTGCATCCAGCGTTCTTTCGGAACGCACATTCAGTGCTGCTGGAGGCGTGGTAACCGATCACAGGGTGCGTCTGTCCACTGACTCGGTCGATCGACTGACCTTCATAAAAATGAATGAGTCTTGGATCACCACCAGCTACCAAGCACCTGATGCTGATGTAACCGAATAATTTTTTTTGAAATCTCAGATCCCTTCAAAGACTGCCTATGCTGATGCTGAGTGACTATCCCTGAGTAATTATCCTCTTCCTCCTCAATCATCACGCTGATAGCTTGTAAGAACATTTTTGGTTCTGGGTGCCACCACCAGTGCCTAAGGCACAATTTTTCAGCCCCTGTTTAACAGGGGCGTGTAATTACGATTTTTGATGTAATACTTTGCAGCAGGGCTCGTTCCTGCATTCCAACTAGAGTGTCTGTGAGGGGTTGCAGTGTTGTGGCACCACCACCAGTGCCTAAGGCCCAATTTTTTAGCCCTTGTTTAACAGGGGCGTGTAATTACAATTTTTGATGCAATACTTTGCAGCAGGGCTCGTTCCTGCATTCCAACTAGAGTGTCTGTGAGGGGTTGCAGTGTTGTGGCACCAGCACCAGTGCCTAAGGCCTAATTTTTCAGCTCCTGTTCAACAGGGGCATGTAATTACAATTCTTGATCTAATATTTCACAGCAGAGCCCTGTGAGGGCTTACAGTGTTGTGGCCACAGCAACACCTAAGGCCCAAATTTCTGCTGAGTATATAGGGCAGGACCCTACTTTCAAACAACTAACTTACAAACGACTCCTACTTGCAAACGGAAGGAGACAACAGGAAGTGAGAATAAATCTACCCCTAGGAAGGGAAATTCTCTCCTGTAAGAGTTAATATGGGAAAAACATTTCTCCTTTCCACTGATGCTTTCCAATCCATTGGGACAAAAAGTGAGGTGAAATCTTCTGAAGAGGAGGAAAGACAGCAAAACAAATGTCACAGGGGTGATAACCCTTCCCTATGTTTTCCAAAAAGCTTAAAAAAGATTTTTTGGCTGGAGCTAAACACGTTAAAAATGTACCAGTTCAAAATTACAAAGAGATTCTACTTAACAACAAACCTACAGCCTGTATACTGCTGTTCAGAGTATATAGGGCCTGGTGGCCCCACACCTTTCCTTATTTTAATTTGGGTGCGGGGTTCCCCTTAATATCCATACAAGACCCAAAGGGCCTGGTAATGGACTGGGGGGTACCCATGCCGTTTGTCTCACTGATTTTCATCCATATTGCCAGGACCCGACATTACATTAAACCCGCAAGCAGTTTTAAATGAGATTTTTTCCTTTAAAAATGACATTTGGTGCAGTGACTGTTCTAAACACGGGAAACACGCGTCACTTTACAGGCATACTATAGACACCCCTCAGGTACGATATTTAAAGGAATATTTCACTTTTTTTTTTTTTTACTTTAAGCATCATTAAAATCACTGCTCCCGAAAAAACAGCCGTTTTTAAAAGTTTTTTTTGCATTGATACATGTCCCCTGGGGTAGGACCCGGGTCCCCAAACTCTTTTTAGGACAATACCATGCAAATTAGCCTTTAAAATGAGCACTTTTGATTTCGAACGTTCGAGTCCCATAGACGTCAATGGGGTTCTAACGTTCGTGCGAACTTTCGGTCCGTTCGCAGGTTCTGGTGCGAACCGAACCGGGGGGTGTTCGGCTCATCCCTACTGGCGAGGTTCCAATCTTAGAAAAGCTATATCACAGAATGAAACCCAGTGGATTCATAGATTACGCACGTTGAATCCCTTGGGCCTGAATATCGAGTTGGACCTGAATTGTTTTTTATCTAATTGGTAGCTCTACCATTGTACCAATGATTTTTTAACAATGAGTTTTTCTACAGTTTTTTTATATATATATATACACAAAAAAAATTTTTTTAATCTTTTTATTTTATATTTTTTTAACTATTATTTTTTAATTCTTATTGAATTAGTTCCACGTGCTATATACATTTATGGCTCCCATAGACATATTTAGCAAATGTATGTAGTAACCGAATACAATATATTTTTTCCCCTCCATTGCAAGTGATCTTGTATATCTCTGAGGGTTAAACATATAGGGGGGAATGTTTATTAAAAAACTTTTTGTTTTTATTTCCAAAAAAACTTATCTATATATATATTTTTTTTTAATAATTTTAATTTTGAATATTTTTTCATTTTGGATATAATAGGTTTTATCATATATATATATATATATATATATATATATATATATATATATATATATATATATAAATTTTATATTAAAGAATTATTATATATTTTTAAATAAATTATGTTGAGCAAAATAAATATAGAAAAATTTTTTGAGTTTATGGACATTTAGCATATATTATATATATCTTATCTGTATAGATATCCTGTTGGAATACACCTGTATTCTGGTTTGTTTGTATAAGACAAATGAGCGCATAAATCTGATGTCTTGTATGGGTTGTTTAAGCGCATACACTTGCTTATTGTGGTGATAGGAGATGTTGTGTCTCTGTTCACTGATTAAAGTTTTCTAATTGCAACAGGATATGATGATTTAGGAAGAAATGGGTAATGCTCACCCATTGGCCGTAACTGGCTGTCACTCGCTGAACGTAGTATAAATTAAATCTTGTGTGGGCTGGATGTTAAGTCTTTGATAACGCCCTGGGGGAGGGGCGAAACGCGTTGACGCAACATCCGGCTTACGCCTGAGAACCAGTGACATCACTTCCTGGAGTCGGTGGAACGCACACCGTATAGCGGCGAACACTGACTGGATATCTGAATGCCAGCTCTGCACATCGGTTCCGTGAGTAGCGCTGTTATGCGCAGGTGATCTCACGGTGTTATAGGTTTTACACTATATGCTCTTTCTTTCATCTTCTGGGTGGAACGTGAGGTCCGTGGCTCCCAAGGTCTCTTCACAAGTATCAACAGCACTAGCCTATCTCCATGCCTAAACCTAGTCTGTGGATGGAAAAGTCTGAAGTCTATTGACTGATTTTGTGAAGGAATATCTTGTTGTAAAGGACTCTCCGCCAATAGGAAGTTATTGTTTAATGCCCATATCCTGTATTCACCTAATATTTGGTATTTAATAGGAGGTTTATACACTTGTATTTGAGGTCACGAATAATAATCAATCTGTCACATTCTTTGTTAATCGCACCAGTATAGTGACATCAAATTGTCTCTAGTCACACTGCTCCTAGTGGCATTTTTGCCAATCATACACATTTTGTGCATATTCAATTTTATTTGATCTTTATATTTTATTTATCATTTATTATTCTTTATTTATTTCTCTTTATGGTGAGTTGCCAGCGCAGGTTTTTTGTTCTATCTCTGCTAAGGTTAACCCGTTCCCAGGTTGCTGAGGTGCTACAATCACATGATTCCCCTATGCAGCAGAGTGCCAGTACTAGTGCCGCTCAACCTTCTGGTGAACTGGCGAGCACCAGCGGCCTAGTACATCCTGGTCGTAAACAAACCAGCACTGTGATAACACTTGGTGACATGGCGGGTTCCATAAGTGCAGATCAAGCTGGAGCGGTGGCTAGCACAAGTAGTGTCCCACAGCCACCAAGAATTCGAACGTAGGCCCATAGAGCCCATAGTGCCCTTCCCACTACGCTTGCAAATCATGATTGGATGCCCACAGATTCTGCAGCGCCTGTACTTCCTCCATTCACTGGCCCACCAGGAATTCAGGTGGAAACAGCAGGTTTATCGCCCCTTGGTTTTTTGGAGCTGTTTCTCACGGAAGATCTGTATGGATCTATTGTGGACCAAAGCAATTTATATGCTGAACAATTTAACGCCGCAAAACCCAAATTTGAACCTTGCCAGACAATTTTCAATGAAACGTATATCTCGGTTTCCGAACTTAAGACATTTTTGGGCCTAACCCCCAACATGGGCATTACTAAAAAGAGTTGCGGTCATATTGGTCCACAGACCCAATTCATCATATGCCCATGTTCTCTGCTGCTATGGTCAGGCATAGATACGAGAATATTATGCGATTTATGCACTTCAGTGACAATGAACTCTGTCATCCTCGGGGTGACCCTGAATATGAGCAGCTCCACAAAATTCAGCCCCTCGTAAATCACTTCAACCAAAAATCTTCAGACTTCTACATGCCCCAACAAGTTGCCTGTGTAGATGAGTCCCTCGTTAAGTTTTCTGGCCGCCTTGTTTTCAAACAGTTTCTCCCCAGCAAACATGCCAGATATGGGGTCAAAATGTATAAGCTTTGTGACAGGGCAACAGGGTATACATGTGCTTTCCTGATTTATGAGGGAAAAGATAGCAGCATGGAGCCCCCCGACTTCCCAGACTACATAGGGAGCAGAGGCAAGATTGTTTGGAACTTGGTGTCACCCTTATTCAGGAAGGGTTACCACTTGTACGTGGCCATTTTTTTACAAGCGTGACACTTTTTTAGACACCTTTTTGAATTTGGAATTGGCGCATGTGGCTTCCCCCAATGGCTTGTAAATACCCAACTTAGACTGGGGGAGAGAGCCTGCTTGAAATATAATGAATTGCTTGCAGTAAAGTGGAAGGACAAATGGAACTTTTCATTCCGTCTTCCATTCACGCAGATACGACAATCCAAACTGCAACAGCGACTGGTGTTTAGAAGCCCCTCTGTGTCCGCAAATACAACCTTAAAATGGAAGGGGTGGACTTCAATGACCAGATGATGGAGCTGTACTTAATTTCCAGAAGGGCCAGACAATAGTACAAAAAAGTGTCTGTTTATTTATTCCAATTGGCCGTGTGTTACATGTATGTAGTATACAAAGTGTCAGGAAGAAGTGGATCCTTCCTAAAATTGCAGGAAGAGATCATGGCAGCCCTTTTTTATCTAGAAGATGCTGTGCCCCAAATTCCCAATCCAGATGCAGTGAGCCGGCTGCATGAGAGGCATTTTCCAGATGTACCCCGACCCAAAGAGCACCCCAAAAAGATGCTGTGTCTGTAATAGACGCAGATATAGGAGTGACATCTGTTATTTTTGTCCCTCCTGTCCTGGCCAACCTGATCTCTGCCTTTAGGACTGTTTCCATCGCTACCACACACTAGTGGATTATTAGTATAGGGTACAGCATGGCACAGTCTACACCAGGGATCCTCAAACTACGGCCCACCAGCTGTTGCAGAACTACACATCCCATGAGGCATTGTAAAACTCTGACATTCACAGACATGACTAGGCATGATGGGAATTGTAGTTCCTGAACACCTGGAGGGCCGCAGTTTGAAGACCCCTGGTCTACACATTCACACAGAGTCTCGAAAGATGTTAGATAGTCAGGAAACTAGCTATCACATTTTGAGAGAACCTAGCCTGGAACGTTTAAAGTTTTTTTTTTTTTTTTTTTTTTTTTTTTAATTTTTTATTTAACACAGAAAACAGGTCCACAGGAACCGAGATAGCGGTGTATAGCATTTTAACATTGCAATACAAACATTTACATAAGTCTTGTAACACAGGGTTTGTCTTGTTCATCATAAAGGTCCTCTGTGGTGTAATGTAGTATGGGGCTGGCACATACTCGAGGTCCTATATGCGTAAGGTCTCCTAAATAGATATGTGTTGGGAATGTTATTTATCGACCTCAGGTTACAACAATGTCGAGTTGTGGTCTTCCAGTGACGTTAGTCAGGTAGGACTTATAAGTTGTTCCTTTGTGTGTCCTGTTCTCCTCCTTTTTCTTATTTTCCTGCAGGTCAAGAGAGCAAAGATAGAGAAGAAAACATAGAGAGAGAGGTAGAGAGGTTAGGGAGAGGAGAGAGGGGGGGGGGGGGGGAGGATGGTGGGGAGGGGGGGGGGGGGGATCCGCGAGCAAGGGAACTCCAAATTGTCTCGTCGAGAGTCTTTCTCGACTATCGATTAGTGACTTAAGTAATTCTAATACAGTTTAAGTATCTGTGTCTTCTCTCAGGAGGGCTTGTCCCTCGGTTGAGTATTTAAATATGTTCCATAATTGCCACGTTTTGGAATATGTCTCACTTCTATTCTGACTTGTGAGGATCAGATCCTCCAAATTACTGATTTCGTCTACCCTCCTAAGCCAACTGGTAATGGAGGGCGGTTCGGGGGATTTCCAGTTGAGGGGGATACAGCTTTTAGCTGCATCTAATAGGTGTCGAACGATCGACCTTTTGTAAACCCGAGCAGGTGTATCAGTGGCATGTAGGAGGAAGTATGCCGGTTCATCCGGAACGCTACGGTCAGTAAACTGCTGTATTATTCCACGAACTTTTTCCCAAAAGGGCCTTATTCGGGGGCAGGACCAGAAGATGTGTAATAGTGTGCCTATGTTTTGTTGACATCTCCAGCATAAATTCGATGTCTCAGGGAAGATTTTTTGTAATAGTGCCGGTGTTCTGTACCATCTCGTAAAAATTTTGTAATTGGTTTCTTGGAATCTGGTGCATATGGATGATTTATGAATGAAATGAAGGATGTGTGTTCTTGTTCGTGGAGTGAGTTGACAGTTCAGGTCCCTTTCCCATTTGTCAAAACTGGGGTGTTGATAGTTCCCAGAAGGTGTGATAAGGATGTTGTAAGTCAGAGAGAGCGTGTGCTGTATCACGCCGCTTTCCATACAGATTCCTTCGAAGTCAGTGTGGGGAGGGTCAGTTTCACTCGGGGGGGTCATGCTGTTTAGGAAGTGTGAGAGCTGATTTGCTCTCAGGAAGTCCAGTCGGTATTTACCGTTCGGGTCTGATAGCTCGGCCGGCGTTACCCATCTACCTCCAGAGCTGTAATGGGAGGCTTGATATATCCCTGCGTTTCTGAGTGTGCGGAATATAGGGTCTGCTATACCTGGGGTGAATTGTGGATTGCCTATTATGGGTCTCAATGGTGAGTTTTTAGTGGAGAGAGATGTTTGCGTTAGTAGACGTGCACAGATTTTCGTAGTGGTCCCAATCAGTGGGTGGGATCGTATTTGTGCGGGGAGTGTGGAGCCGCTCCATGGGGCTCTATGTAATGGGATTTCAGATTGTGATTGTTCTAGTTGAGGCCATAGCTTTGTTTCCTGATGTCTACACCAGTCAATAAGCCTACTCAGGTGTACAGCCTGGTAGTATGTCTTAATCTCCGGCATGGCCAGTCCACCATGGTGTTTCGGGAGTGATAGTGTTTTCCTCGGGAGGCGTGGTTGTTTCCCTGCCCATAGAAAAGTCAAGAATAGGGAGTGTACCTGTCTGAAATAGGTTGCGGGTATGTGAATAGGTAGGGCCTGTAATAGATACAAAAATTTGGGCAGCACCGTCATTTTGAGTATATTGCAACGTCCAAACCACGAGTGTAGGCCATTTTTCCAGCTGTGTATTATCGTTTGGACGTTTTTTAGTAAGGGTGGGAAGTTAAGTTGAAAGATTTGGGAGAGTTTTGGGGGAATATAAGTGCCTAGGTACTTCAGGGCCTTATCTGTCCATTTGAAATGGAAGTTGTTCTGGAAGTGTGTGAGTTGTGTCTGTGGGATCCCTATTCCCATGGCTTCTGATTTATTGAAATTAATTTTTAGGTTGGAAAGGTGGCTGTAAGTCTCGAATTCTTTCATTAAATTTGGAAGGGAAATTGCTGGGTTAGTGATGGAGAACATCATATCATCTGCATATGCAGATACTTTATGTTGGGAGCCTTGTACTTTAATCCCTGTGATATCTGGGTTCAACCTTACATGACACAGAAAGGGTTCCAATGATAGGGCAAAGAGTAAGGGCGAAAGTGGGCATCCTTGTCTAGTGCCATTTGATATTGGGAAAGAGTCCGAGACAACACCATTAGCTCTGACTCTAGCTGATGGCCTCGAGTATGCTGCGCTTATCCAATTAAACAGCTTTTCTCTTACTCCAATATGTTCCAATGTATCAAACAGAAATTTCCAGTGTATGCGATCGAATGCTTTCTCAGCATCTGTGCTGAGGAAAATACTTGGAGTCTTGTCTCTATTTGCTATATGGAGTAGGTTTAGTACTTTAATGGTGTTGTCTCTTGCCTCTCTGGTTGGAACAAAGCCCACTTGATCTAAGTGTATGAGTTGCGGTAAATGTTGTTGTAGCCTAGAGGCAATAATTTTGGTAAAAAGTTTAAGATCAGTATTTAGCAATGAAATTGGGCGGTAGCTCCCGCACTGTGTAGGGTCTTTACCTTCTTTTGGTATTATTGAGATCTGTGCTTGGAGTGTAGAGGGATGTAGTTTTGAGCCGGAGCCAAGGTCATTGAATAATTTTGTGATGTAATGGCCTAGTGAGGGAAAAAAAGTTTTATAGTAGTTAATGGTCAGGCCGTCAGGTCCTGGTGCTTTCCCCTGCTTGGTGGTTTTTATAGCCGATTGGAGTTCTATAAGTGTAATGGGCTCCTCAAGTGATTCCCTTGCCTCCGTCGTCAGGGTTGGCATGAGTGAAGAGGTTATATAGTCAGGTGTATTAACTGGCGTGGACGGTGTTGTGTGTAGGTTGTATAAAGAGTTATAGTAAATTCTAAACTCTTCCGTAATTTGTTTGGGTATGGAGACCATCTTCCCGGAGGCAGTTGCGATCCGAGGTATGTAGGATGCTAGTTTTTGTTGCTGTAGGGATCGGGCCAGGAATCTTCCACATTTATTACCAGATTCATAATTTTTTCTCCGGCATATCTGGAGTGCTGCTTTTGCTTTAAAATGTAGTAGATCTTTGACTTGTGTACGGGTGATATCTAGCTCGGCCCCTAGTTCCCTTGTAGGGGTTAATTTATGTCTCGTTTCTAATGTCTGTAATTTCTTAAGCAGGGAATCTAATTGTTCTGTTCTTTGACGTTTCAGTCTGGACCCATGTTTGATAAGCACACCGCGGATCACGGCTTTATGTGCCTCCCACACCAGACCAGCGCCACTGCCCGGGGTATTATTAGCTGTAAAATAATGTTCGATCTCCCGTTTTACATCTGCGCAGACTTCTGGGTCTTGCAGTAGGCTTTCATTTAGTCGCCAGGGCGGGCGCTGAGTCGTGTGCGGGTCCGCAATGGCGTATCTCAGCACTATCGGGGCATGGTCGGACCATGTGATTGATTCAATTTTAGTGTTTAGAACTGCCTGTAAGTTTCTGTGGGGTATGAGAAAGTAATCAATGCGGGAGTACGACTGATGAGGCCTGGAAAAGAACGTATAGTCCCTCTCTCCCGGATGAAAAAGGCGCCAGGCGTCTATCAGTTGTGTCGAGTGTAGTGTTGTTTGTATCTTTTTGCGTGTGGTGTTTGAGGT
This sequence comes from Aquarana catesbeiana, assembly GCF_042186555.1. NCBI lineage: Eukaryota > Metazoa > Chordata > Amphibia > Anura > Ranidae > Aquarana > Aquarana catesbeiana. Next base: position 66,529,226 of record NC_133325.1, on the reverse strand, counting down.
CGAGGATGTGCCAGAGGACGTGTCTTCTG